>NC_057798.1:479242712-479542712 GCF_018294505.1 Triticum aestivum | reverse complement strand
GGGGCGCGCCCTAGGGGGGAGCCCTCCACCCTCGTGGTGGCCCCTAGACTCCCCTCTAGTAGCTTTTCGTTCCAGTATTTTTTATATTTTCCAAAAAGATTCTCCGTTGATTTTCAGCGCATTCCGAGAACTTTTATTTCTGCACAAAAACAACACCACGGTAGTTCTCCTGAAAACAGCATCAATCCGGGTTAGTTCTAATCAAATCATCCCAAAATCATGTAAAAATATTATAACCATGGCATGAATACATCAAAAATTATAGATACGTTGGAGACATATCAAGCATCCCCAAACTTAATTCCTTCTCGTCCTTGAGTAGGTAAATGATAAAAACAGAATTTTGGATGTGGAATGCTACCCGACATATTTATCAATGTAATCTTCTTTATCGTGGCAAGAATATTCAGATCCATAAGATTCAAAAAAAGTTTAATATTGACATGAAAACAATAATACTTCATGCATAACAAAGCAATCATGTCTTCTCAAAATAACATGGCCAAAGAAAGCTATCCCTACAAAATCATGTAGTCTGGCTATGCTCTATCTTCATCACACAAAATATTTAAATCATGCATAACCCCGATGACAAGCCAAGCAATTGTTTCATACTTAATGTTCTCAAACTTTTTCAATCTTCACACAATACATGAGAGCGTGAGCCATGGATATAGCACTATAGGTGGAATAGAATGGTGGTTGTTGAGAAGACAAAACAGAGAAGATATTCTCACATCAACTAGGCGTATCAACAGGCTATGGAGATGCCCATCAATAGATATCAATGTCAGTGAGTAGGGAATGCCATGCAACGGATGCACTAGAGCTATAAGTTTATGAAAGCTCAAACAAAAACTAAGTGGGTGTGCATCCAACTCACTTGCTCACGAAGACCTAGGGCATTTTGGGGAAGCCCATCATTGGAATATACAAGCCAAGTTCTATAATGAAAATTCCCACTAGTATATAAAAGTGACAACATAGGAGACTCTCTAACATGAAGATCATGGTGCTACTTTGAAGCACAAGTGTGGAAAAAGGATAGTAACATTTCCCCTTCTCTCTTTTTCTCTTATTTTTTATTTGGGCCTTCTCCTTTTTTTATGGCCTCTTTTTTTCGTTCGCAGTCTCATCCTGACTTGTGGGGGAATCATAGTCTCCATCATCCTTTCCTCACATGGGACAATGCTCTAATAATGAAGATCATCACACTTTTATTTACTTACAACTCAAGGATTACAACTCAATACTTAGAAGAAAATATGACTCTATGTGAATGCCTCCGGCGGTGTACCGGGATGTGCAATGAATCAAGAGTGACATGTATGATAGAATTATGAAAGGTGGCTTTGCGACAAATCCGATGTCAACTACATGATCATGCAAAGCAATATGACAATGATGAAACGTGTCATAATAAATGGAACGGTGGAAAGTTGCATGGCAATATATCTCGAAATGGCTATGGAAATGCCATAATAGGTAGGTATGCTGGCTGTTTTGACGAAGGTATATGGTGGGTGTATGATATCGGCGAAAGTTGCGCGATACTACAGAGGCTAGCAATGGTGGAAGGGTGAGAGTGCGTATAATCCATGGACTCAACATTAGTCATAAAGAACTCACATACTTATTGCAAAAATCTATTAATTATCGAAATGAAGTACTACATGCATGCTCCTTGGGGGATAGATTGGTAGGAAAAGACCATTGCTCGTCCCCGACCGCCACTCATAAGGAAGACAATCAATAAATAAATCATGCTTCGACTTCGTCACATAACGGGTCACCATACATGCATGCTACGGGAATCACAAACTTTAACACAAGTATCTCTCTAATTCACAACTACTCACTAGCATGACTCTAATATCACCATCTTCATATCTCAAAACAATCATAAGGAATCAAACTTCTCATAGTGTTCAACGCACTTTATATGAAAGTTTTTATTATATCCCTCTTGGATGCCCATCATATTAGGACTAAATTCATAACCTAAGAAAATTACCATGCTGTTTAAGACTCTCAGAATAATATAAGTGAATCATGAGAGTTCATCTATTTCTTCAAAATAAAACCACCACCGTGCTGTAAAAAGATATAAGTGAAGCACTAGAGCAAACGACAAAGTAGTCCGAAAAATATAAGTGAAGATCAATGAGTAGTCAAATAATTACGCAACTATGTGAAGACTCTCTAACATTTAAGAATTTCAGATCTTGGGATATTATTCAAACAGCAAACAAAACAAAATAAAATAAATTGACGCTCCAAGAAAAACACATATCATGTGGTGAAAAAAAATATAGCTCCAAGTAAAGTTACCGATGAACGAAGACGAAAGAGGGGATGCCATCCGGGGCATCCCCAAGCTTAGGCTCTTGCCACTCTTTATTCCATAGTCCACGGAATCTTTACCCAAAACTTGAAAACTTCACAACACAAAACTTAACAGAAAACTTGTAAGCTCCATTAGTATAAGAAAATAAATCACAACTTAGGTACTGTTGTGAACTCATTATTTATTTATATTGGTGTAATATCTACTGTATTCCAACTTCTCTATGGTTCATACCCTCCGATACTACTCATAGATTCATCAAGATAAGCGAACAACACGCGGAAAACAGAATCTGTTAAAAACAGAACAGTCTGTAGTAATCTGTAACTCTAGAATACTTATGTAACTCCAAAAATCCATCAAAATTAGGAACACCTGAGAAATTTGTTTAAAAATCCAGAGAAAAAAGAATGATATCAAAAGTACCTTTCTGTGAATTATTAAAACTAATTTACTTGGTGCAAAAGTTTCTGATTTTCAGCAGGATCAACACAACTATCACCGTAAGCTATCCCAAAGGTCTTACTTGGCACTTTATTGAAACAAAAGATATAAAACATGATTACTACAGTAGCTTAATCATGTGAACACACAAAAACATTAGGGGTAAATATTGGGTTTTCTCCGAACAAGCGCTTTTCTTTAATGCCTTTTAGCTAGGCATGATGATTTCAATGATGCTCACATAAAAGATAAGAATTGAAACATAATGGGAGCATCATGAAGAATATGATTAGAGCATTTAAGTCTAACCCACTTCCTATGCCTAGGGATTTTGTGAGCAAACAACTTTTGGGAACGAGAATCAAGTAGCAAGGAAGGTAAAACAAACATAGCTTCAAGATTTTCAACACATAGAGAGGAAACTTGATATTATGGCAACTCCTACAAGCATATATTCCTCCCTAATGATAATTTTCAGTAGCATCATGAATGAATTCAACAATATAACCATCACATAAAGCATTCTTTTCATGATGCACAAGAATATAAAATTTTGTACTCTCCACATAAGGAAATGTATTCTCATGAGTAGTAGTGGGAGCAAACTCAACAAAATGTATTCTCATGTGAGGCATAATCCAATTGAAAATTAAAATCAAGATGACAAGTTTCATGGTTATCATTCTTCTTTATAGCAGACATGTCATCACAATAATCATCATAGATAGTGTTGGGAATATAGCTATTTGTGTAAGCCGCCCAGGAGGGGCCGGGTTATGCAAAGAGACTCGTCAGAGAGAAGCCCAAGGCCAAGCATGAAGATAGCGGTTCAAGAAGAGCTTAAGGCCCGCTGGCGACTTAAGGCCCGTTGTAGTAAACCGCTTGTATCATAAGGTAGATTTGACTAGTCACCGAGCCGGACATTGTTTATAAGCCGGCCGGGACTCTGTAAGCCGCAGGGCGTCCACCCGTGTATATAAGGGGACGACCAGCTGGCGGCTTAGGGCAAGAAACAACTCAATCGAGAACCAGGCATAGCGTGTCTCGCTCCCTGGTCATCGAAACATCAATACCAACCCAACTAGACGTAGGCCTTACCTTCACCGTAAGGGGACGAACTAGTATAAACCCTCTCGTGTCCTTTGTCCCGATTTAACCCCTTCAAGCTTCCTAGTTGCGATGGCTCCACAACTAAGTCCTTTCAGGAGGACATCTGACGTGACAATTCCACGACAGTTGGCGCTCACCATGGGGCCAACGCACGGTGGATTTGAGTTCTTGAAGGGCAACTTCGAAGGGCTCAAGGGATACGTGGTGGGCCGGATGACCAAGAGTCGTCGCGGCAAGATCTACATCGACGATGAAGGCTGGGGTCCCGACGCCGGCTCAATTGAGTACGGATACTGGGTCCCCTTTGGTGGAATCCACGTCTTCATCGGCCGGATCAGTGAGCCGGGCCCTGAGCCGGACAACTGCACTGACCTCGTCGAGACGGCTCAGCGTGCAAGGAAGAACCGGACTCAACCTGTCTTGAGGCGTGCCTTCATGGGCTGTATCCATGGAGAGGAATTTCCCGAAGGATCTGAAGATGGGGGTGAGACGGCCATCCTCTCAGATGGTGACTCGTCCACCGGATCAACAGATTCATTGTATCAGGTGCAAGACGGCGCGCTTGGGGGCTGTTCTGATGGCAGCAGTATTCCAGACCCCTGTGAGCCGCCAAGATGGGCAGGGATCTTCATGGCTGGAACTCAGCCTGGTTAGAACTCTACAGCTGCGGCCGCGATCACTTCCGGGTTAGGAGCAGCAGGGGCAGGCGGCCCCGTGCGCCCACCGGCTCATGTGCTGATGGATCTCGTGGACAAGCTTACGGCCCTATTAACCGCCACGGTTATTCCTGCAGACAAAGATGAGCATGATGCAGCGCTAGCACAGGTGCGTGAAGAGATAGCTAGGCCAAGAAGGCCTTGGCAGCTGAGGATAGTAGACTAGCTACAGAGCGGGCGGCTCTCGACGCCCGGGCACAGCGCTTGCAGTCAGAAGCTTACCAGCTCACGATGAGCTTAAACGCATCCAGTGAGGTAATGAGGAGGAGACATCAGAAGACTCAGTCTCGGTTACCTCCGAATTACGACCCTCGGGTTCTCTTTGCTACACCCGGAGCCGGTCCAAGCAACCCGGAGGCCAATCAGTTCATGACAGCTGGAATAGGAGGGCCGACTCAGCCTCGAGAGATGGCACCACCTCACGTAAGCATGCCACCGCCGCGTTATGTACCGGTTCCACCGGGTCACTTTTCCAATCCCATGGAGAACTTAATCGCAGCTTCAGCGCATTTGGCGGCTCTTCCTATGGAGAGCTCCTCCAGACGGCTTTAGCTCAGCAGGAGACCTATTCTTACAGCCGGGACATGATTCATTCAACTCCCCCGCCCTGGGTAGGACCACCTCGCCAGAACCAGAGCCCGAGTTACAGCAGGCACATGGAGTCGGAAGCTTTATCAAGCAACGCCCAACGCCGTAACCAGCCCGGTGGCCATAACCCGGTGCAAGATCGAATACGTCAGGAGAATGAGCAGGTGGCTCAGGCGGCGGCTCAATAGATGGCACATCAAGATTTTCCTGAGTACCCCACAACTTCTGTTGAGGCGGGTGTCGCCACTAGAACCGGCGGTGTTCCTTGTCTGGTTCCGGCTTTACGTAATGTGCGGTTGCCCAAGGATTTCAAGGGACCTCGAAAAGTGCCGAATTACACGGCCGACTTGCAGCCCGGAGCATGGATTGAGAGTTATGAGATGGCCATGGAGCTGTTGGAAGTTAGTGACGCAGCGATGGCTAAATATTTCATCATGATGCTAGATGGAACGGCCCAGTCTTGGTTAAAGGGCCTGCCACCCAATTCCATTGGTTCATGGGGCGAGTTAAAGGCTCGGTTCATCCAGAACTTCAAAGACACCTGTAAGCAATCTATGTCGATTGTGGACCTGACAGATTGCAAGCAAGAGGAAGGTGAGTCCACCACCCATTGGGTACGCCGGGTCAAGGAGATCATTCATTCCTCCGACAAGATGGATGTCGGCTCTGCAATCCTTATGTTGGAGAAAAAATGCCGTTTTGAGCCACTGAGACAGAAATTGGGGCGCCTTAAACGTGACCTCACAGATATGGGTACGCTGATGGCGGCTTTAGTCAAATATGCCGATTCTGATAGTACCAAGGATCCCGCGTCTGACGATGAGAAGACGGGGAAGGGAAAAAGGAACGACAATGGAAAGGGTCAGCAGCATAACCCGGGGAATCGAGGCGGCAATAAGCGTAAGGCGGATGGTAACCCGAAGTTTGTGGCCAATGCCAACGCGCGAGGTAACAACAAGAGATATAAGGGTAAGCCGCCCCGGTCAGGCAGGTCAGGCCCATCTCTTGAGCAACTACTCAATGAGCCCTGCCCAAAACATGGCACCCGGGAGCACCCGGCTACACACCTATGGAAGGATTGCGTGATCATGAAGGCGTTTAAAAACTCCAACACCTTCGATAGCAGTTACGGATCTGGCGGCGGCTCAGGGGCTGGCGACTTTCATGGCCCGGGCGGTGGTTCAAATTCCGGTTTTCAGGGGAACTCAGGTGGTAATAATCAGCAGCGGTCTGGTCAAGGAGGGCAGCAGCAGCAGCAGCAGCAGTCGGGTTACCAAAGCCATCCAAAGCAGTTGAGTGGTGGACAGTATTATGTGTTTACCACTAGCTTGTGCAAACGTGACCAAAAGGTTCATAAGAGGGCCGTAAATTTTGTTGAGCCGGCAATTCCTCGTTATTTAAGGTGGTCAGAGCAGCCGATTATATGGAGTAGAGAGGATCACCCTCCACGGGTCGATAATCCGGGTCAGTTAGCCTTGGTGGTGGCGCCCCAGGTTGGTGGATATAAGTTCACTAAGGTACTCCTGGATGGCGGTAGCAGTATCAATATCCTCTACTATGAGACCTTTCAGCGCATGGGGTTGACTGAGAAGAATCTGAGAACATCCAACACTGTTTTCCATGGGGTGGTTCCGGGTAAATCGGCTTACCCAGTTGGCAAGATTGAGCTGGAGGTGGCCTTCGGAGACGAACATGATTCCAGGGCTGAGAAGTTAATGTTTGAGGTGGTCAAAATCAGGAGCCCATATCATGCTCTGTTCGGGCGGCCGGCTTACGCCAAGTTCATGGCCCGGCCGTGTTATGTTTATCTGCAGCTCAAGATACCGGGTCACAAGGGCACCATCACTGTGCATGGAAGTCGGAAGGTGGCCCTGGAGTGTGAAGAAGGTGACGCGGCTTATGCTGAGTTGGCCTGTGCAGCTGAAGAGCTCAAATTCTATCAAAACAATGTTGACCCGGCGGACATGACCTCCCTTAAGAAACCAACTACTGAGCATGACCCAGTGTTGAAGTTTAAATCGGACGCTGAGACAAAGCTGGTTGACTTTACCCCAGGAGATGCCTCTAAACAATTCAGTATCAGTGCCAATTTGGATCCTAAATAGGAAAGCGCGCTCTTCGAGTTCATCCGTGAGAACCGGGACATCTTTGCATGGAAACCTTCTGACATGCCGGGTGTACCGAGGGAACTCGCTGAGCACACTCTCAATATTGATCCAAAGAATAAACCGGTCAGACAGTTTTTCCGACGGTTCAACGAGGAGAGACGGAAGGCTATTAGGGAAGAGGTGGCCCGGCTCTTAGTGGTCGGGTTTATTGTGGAAGTATTTCACCCAGAGTGGTTGGCTAACCCGGTGCTTGTCCTCAAGAAGAACGGCACTTGGCGGATGTGTGTGGATTACATGGATTTAAACAAAGCTTATCCGCCTGATCCCTTTGCCCTCCCCCGTATTGATCAGATTATTGATGCTACGGCGGGTTGTGAACGTTTGAGTTTTTTGGATGCTTACTCAGGTTATCATCAGATCAAAATGGCAGTTAAGGACCAGGAGAAGACGACTTTCATCACTCCGTTTGGAGCCTTCTGCTATGTGTCTATGCCTTTTGGACTCAAAAGTGCCCAGGCGACTTATCAGCGGTTGTGCAGAACTGTTTGCACGATCAAATTGGGCGTAATGTTCATGCTTATGTGGATGACATTGTGGTGAAGTCCAGGGAAAAGGAAACCTTGATAGCGGATTTGAAAGAGACCTTTGATAATCTCTGGGTTTACAAGATGATGCTTAACCCGGCCAAGTCTGTATTTGGTGTACCTGCAGGCAAGCTTTTGGGTTTTCTGGTATCAAACAGAGGCATTGAAGCTAACCCGGAGAAGATTCAGGAAATTACCTCTCTGGCTAAACCGATGTGCATCAATGATGTTCAGCGATTGGCGGGTCGTGTCGCCGCTTTAAGCCGGTTCATAAGCCGGTTAGGTGAGAAGGCCCTACCACTGTATCAAATGATGAAGAAGGCAGACACTTTTGTCTGGAGTGATGCCGCTGATGCCGCTTTTGAGGACTTGAAAAGACAATTGTCTGAACCGCGTTCTCGCGGCTCCAATTGATAAAGAGCCTTTGTTGTTATATGTGGCTGCCAATTCATGAGCCGTCAGCGTTGCCATTGTGGTGGAACGTAAGGAGGCTGGCAAGGAGTATCCAGTTCAGCGGCCAGTTTATTACGTCAGTGAGGTACTCATTGAGTCTAAGCAAAGGTATCCACATTGGCAGAAACTCGTTTATGGAGTGTT
The DNA here is from genome assembly GCF_018294505.1 of Triticum aestivum. Classification (NCBI taxonomy): domain Eukaryota; kingdom Viridiplantae; phylum Streptophyta; class Magnoliopsida; order Poales; family Poaceae; genus Triticum; species Triticum aestivum. The sequence continues at coordinate 479,534,218 of NC_057798.1, read as the reverse complement.
TATGGCCAACCGGAAGTTGAAGCAGTACTTTCAAAGTCACCCTATAACTGTGGTAAGTTCTGCCCCTTTGGGAGACATCATCCAGAATAGGGAGGCCACAGGACGAGTCGCCAAGTGGGCTATTGAGCTTGGGCCTCATGGTTTGAAGTACATGCCTCGGACTACTATTAAGTCTCAGGCCTTGGTGGACTTTATCAATGATTGGACAAAGTTGCAGGAACCTGAGGAGAAGCCAGATAACACATATTGGACTATCCACTTCGACGGGTCCAGACAGCTAGAAGGCACGGGGGTTGGAGTGGTCTTAACTTCCCCTCAAGGTGACAAATTTTGTTATGTCCTCCGGCTTATGTTCCCATGTACTAACAATGCAGCTGAGTATGAGGCCTTACTTCATGGTCTTCGGATGTCCAAGGAGATGAGCTTAAGCCGGGTAAGGTGCCTGGGCGACTCAGATCTTGTCGCTCAACAGGTGTCAGGCAAGTGGGATTCCAAGGATCCTCTCATGGCGGCTTATCGACGTGAAGTCGATGTTGTGGCTGGACATTTCAAGGGTTATCAAGTGGAGCACATTGATCGAAGGAAGAATGAGGCAGCAGATACTTTAAGCCGGCTCGGATCTCAACGTAAGACGGTGCCACCTAACACCTTTCTTGATGTTTTGCATAACCCTTCTGTCAAGGTGACTACCGAGGAAGAACTAGCGGTGCCAGACCCGGAGGCACAACTAGTGGTGGCTCTTCATGTCATCCCGGATTGGATAGTGCCTTATCTGGCTTACATGACCCGGGGTGAATTACCTGAGGATGAAACCTTGGCAAGACAAATTATCATATGTTCCAAGTCCATGACGATTGTTAACGGCGAGTTACACCATCTGAGTGTCACTGGGGCATTTCAACGCTGTGTGTCGCCTATAGAAGGCCAAGAAATACTTCATGAGATCCATGATGGGGATTGTGGCCATCATGCCGGGTCAAAATCCCTCGTAGCCAAAGCTTTCCGTCATGGTTTCTATTGGCTGACGGCTCATGCTGATGCCGAGGATTTGGTTAGCAAATGTGATGGTTGTCAAAGTTCTCATGACGAGCTCATGTGCCGGCTCAAGAATTGAGGATGATCCCAATAACTTGGCCATTTGTGGTCTGGGGGCTCGACATGGTTGGACCTTTCAAAAGGTCTAAGGATAAAAAGACACATCTGCTGGTGGTAGTGGACAAGTTTACCAAGTGGGTTGAGGCAGAGCCGGTCAGTAAGTGTGACGCAGCCATGGCGGTTCAGTTCATAAAAAAGGTGATTTTTCATTTTGGCTTCCCACATAGCATCATAACTGACAATGGCACTAATCTCTCTAAAGGTGCCATGGAAGAGTTCTATCAAATAGAACATATCCGGCTTGACGTTTCGGCTGTTGCTCATCCCCAGTCCAATGGTCAGGCAGAAAGAGCTAATCAAGAAATCCTTAGAGGCATCAAGCCCCGGCTTTTAGTCCCTTTACAACGGACTCCGGGTTGTTGGGTAGAGGAGTTACCCTCCGTGTTATGGAGCATCAACACTACGCTTAACAGATCTACGGGATACACACCATTCTTCATGGTCTATGGAGCAGAGGCGGTCCTGCCAAGCGACATACGACATGACTCGCCCCGTGTGGCGGCTTACGTCGAGGCGGATAACAAAAAGGCTCGACGAGAGGCACTTGACCTATTGGATGAGGAGAGAGACTTGGCAATAGCCCGCTCGGTGATTTACCAGCAGGACCTGCGCCGCTATCACAGCCGCCGGGTTAGGAGTAGAGCCTTTCAGGAAGGCGACTTGGTACTCCGGCTCATCCAGGATCAATCTGACATGCACAAGCTATCTCCGCCTTGGGAAGGACCCTTTGTGGTCAGCAATAATCTAAACAACGGGTCATACTACCTCATTGATGTTCGAGAGCACAAAGACTCACGTAAATCGGAGGAGGAGACTCGCCGGCCATGGAATATTGCCCATCTGCGGCCTTATTATACTTAAACCCTTCGGCCCTTAAGGTGTATATACGTTTGATGATGTACATATTATATAAAGCAATAAAGCAGGACCTCTGTCCTTTTTTTCCCATAAAGAATGTGTTTATGTCTTCTTTATCAGGTGGTGGAAACAACCAATAGGGGCCGGATCATATCTGAATCCGGCTTTCCCTTTGGTCCGGCTTATGATCCTATCTGAATCTAGCCGTGGTCACTTGGGGGCTTCCTGTTCAAACATAGGTCGTATTCGAACCAAAGAGAACATAGTTGTCGATACCCACTTGATCGGCATACTGCCAAACCCACTTGGGGGCTTCTTGATCATATTTGAATCATAGCTTAACCCCTTTTGGGTCTGACGTGGATCGTATTCGAATCAGCGTCATTAAACAAATTTTATGGTCGCTTGGGGGCTTCCTGTTCAAAAATAGGTCGTATTCGAACTAAAGAGAACATAGCTGTCGATACCCACTTGATCGGCATCGCCAAAGCCACTGGGGGCTATATGATCGTATCCGAATCTTAGCTTAACCCCTTTGGAACGGTTCTCTGATCGTATTCGAATCAGGAGCCTGTGAACATTGCTTTAACTATATTTGAACCTTCTTGAGGAGATGAGTCTTGGCCCTTCCGGTTCAGTATTGACTACCCCAAGTCCTACAAGTGCCAGGTACATATGAACCGGAAAGGTTACCAAAGGATTCGCGAGTATGTTAAGGTAAATATAAGTAATCATAAATCGGGCTGTACATGATGTTTTTTGTACTATGTTTCGGGTTATCAATACTTTATAAACCCCCGGAGCAGTAAACTGCCCAAGAAAGTTTTGTTTGCTTTATGTGCAGAGTAAGGCAGGAAAACTTAACTTCAAGGGGGCAAACGATCAACATAAGCTGGGAAATATAGGCTAATGACGACTTACTAAATCATTAAGCGCTATAAACATGCACGAAGGCATGGCAAACATTGAGAAGTTTTTACAAGACTCCCCGAGTCTGAATAAGTGAAGCATCGTTTGGCAAAAGGTAAGGCGCCTGGCAGCTCACTCCTTTGGCGGGCTTGATGGCTCCGGGTTATCCTTCTCCGCCTTTCCGTCGGTTGCTTTGTCCTAGAAGGTGGACGAGGCCCATTCAATGCCGCTTAAGGCTTCAAATTCAGCCTCATCATCTATTAAACCGGCCAGGTCCACTTCAGGGGCAAAGGTATGCTTACACGTTGGTGGGATCAGGCTGATTTGATCATATGGAGCATTTGGGATTCTCCGGTTTTCACTGTCATAAGCCGGTGCATACTTGCTAAGATCCGTGTCGTTCCCGATAAGGGTCGCCACGGGACGTATGGCTTTGACACAGGCGTTGAAGTCATGGTCGTCAAAGGCAGTACTGTCCTCCTTCAGACTTGGGTATCCAAGGGCAAGGTCGGCCAGGTCTAGTTCTGGGAGCCATGCTTTAGCCCGACTCAATGTGGCTATGGCTCCGGCTCTTGAGGATGCCCGCCTTAGATCTTGGATCCGCTGAGGAAGAAAAGCAAGGCTCTTCAATACGTCTTGCAGAAGGCGGGGATGTGGAGTTGATAAAGCTACAACGGCCAAGGCACGTTGTGACCCGGTGTACAGCTGCTCCACAAGGGTGTAAACCGCCTTGAGCTTGATCAGCATGTTTTGCTTGAGGTTGGTACTCCTGGGGCCTATATGGTCACAAGCATAACAATAAGCCGGAGATAATCATCACAATAAATCCTTGGAAGATTACAATGTTTAAGGTTTTTTGGAGGGACTTACCCAAGATGGCTGAGACCATTTGGGATATCTGCCGCTTTAAGTCGGACAGTTCGGTTGTTGCCTCTGCAAGAGATGCTTCTGCCGTTTCGGCCCGAGTCACTAATGCAGCCCTCTCATAAACCCAAGCTTGTTTCTCCGACTCAAAAATTTTCTTCAATTTTTCTTGTTCAGAGATGCTGAATTCAAACTTGGAGTTTGCTTTTTGAGTTTCTAGCTCTTGCAGCTTCAGCTGGCTCTTCAGGTCAGCAATCTCCGATTAAAATTGACTTATGGTAGCCTGTATTGGCACAAAGTTATGGTAAGGATCATAATAAGGTAACAATCAAGTCCCAAACACTTTACAAGTAAAGATATTTGGCACTTGGGGGCTAATGTATGCTCAAAGAATTTTTTAACTTATTTGCCAAGCCATATATACTAAAGTCTCAAGCATTTTACAAGTAAAGATACTTGACACTTGGGGACTAATGTGTCAATTCAAAGTTTCATGCTATTACCGGGTTAAATGTATTTACTTTAAGCCGGACATACTAACAGTAAGTAGATTTCTAAGTCTATAGCATATTCATTCATAAGCAATAGACTTGGGGGCTGGTACAGTAAGTAAGGTTCAGGAAAAACTAAAGTTATACCTCAGATTTATGCTGTATTTGCTTCACCATGTCAATTTCCAGGTCACGGCTATTGTGCACTTGGTTCAGATAGCCCGAGACTATATCACCAATGCTTAGGTGAGTGTAATCAGTGATGTCTTGTTTGGCTTTCCAATGTTGAGCAAACTCTTCCTTGGCAGTGCATTGAGCAAGAACAGTAGGATGGCCCGGCGCAACATATTGGCTTTTCAGTAACTCAACTTCCGGATCAGTCGTCTTGGCCAGGCTAGGAATTTCCGGGTTATCAGAATTGTGGACAACGTCTTTTGCTGGCGGGTCAGAGGTTGACACCGAAATATCAAGAGCCAGTTCAGGCGGTGGCTGATGAGTGGAGCCGTCGGGAACGGATGAGTCAATTGCCGGTTCAGGGACCACCGGGTCTTGGGACGGTTTATTATTCTTTGCTCTCTTGCTAGGCTTCACTTGCAGGCTGTCAATCAAAGTGGAAGGATGAGTATCAACGTATAAGTATGGAAAGACTTAAAGTGAGAAAGGTTGCATTACCCGGGAGCTGTTTTAAAAACCGGCATGTTTGATTGCATCGACTCGTCGGAAGACGGAGAGGCATCCTAATAATTGGAGTCAGATGAATTAAGAGGTTGGCGAATTAGACCCGCCAAAGGAAAAGCAGAATGTAAATCAGAGGTAACCTCGGTTCAACACTTCCTGGTTACATCAGGTAAGCCGGAGGAGAGTTCGGTGTGTTGGGTGGGCCGAGTTTGCCTCCGATTCTCAAGCTGTTGTTGCTTCAAAAGAAATTGAGGATCTTGGTAAGCTAGAGGATGTGAAAATCTTACTTTCTGGGTCACCCTTCGAAGTTTTTGTGTTGGCAAAGGCTCTGAGTCGGAAGAGATTATAGTTACCTCTTCTTCAACTGCTTGACTATTCCCCGTATCCTCCTGAAAGGATAGAATGTCAGTAAAATAGTAACAGGGGAGTTAAGAAAATTAAAGAATTACCTCTTCATCATCCGAAGAAGTATCATCCAGTTTGAGCAAGTCGGAAGCGCTGGTTTCTTCTTCCTTGAGGTTCCCATCTTGGCAGTTTTTCTTTCAGTTTTCTTGGCTGCCCTGGCTTGCTTGGCGGCCTCGTGGTCATACTTGACCTTCCAGAAATTGTCATCAGCCTGTGGAAAAAGATAAGGAATCATAAATGCAAGAAGGCATAACATGTTAAAGAGTATTTTTGAAGATTGATAACTTACCGCAGGAGCCGGGTTCTTCTTGCAGAAGGGCAGTAAGCCGAAGGCATTATTGGTCACAGTACCCTCCTTCAACAGAGATTGGACTGTAGCATCTATCACATCATCTGGTAGATCATCAGGACTTTGACGCATTGGGTCATCCTTCTCTCCTGTGTAGGTGCACATTAAGCCGGAGCGGCGGCTTAATGGTAGTATCCGCCAAGTGACCTAGACTCGAACCAGATCGATGCCGTTTAACCCGTTCCCTAGAAGAGCTTTGATCTTCCTGATGGTGGGGTTGAGGGGCAGGCGCTCAACAGTGGATAACTTATCTGCCAACGGATGATTAGATTCGAGGCACAGAGCGCGAAAGCCGGGCAGAGGCTTCTCATCAGCCGGTGATGTATCTTGACAGTAGAACCACATCTGGTTCCAAGACTTTGGGTGACTCGGCAGCTCAGCATAAGTAAAAAGGCAATATCTCCGTCGCTTGATTGAGATGCCGCCAAGTTCAAGACTCGGCCCGTTGGCACGTTCATTTTGCCAGTTCATGTAGAAAAGTTCCCTGAACAATAGCAAACTTGACTCTTCTCCCAGGTACACCTCGCAGAAGACTTGGAAATTGCAAATATTTGACACGGAGTTGGGTCCAATATCTTGAGGTCTACGATCAAAGAAATTCAAAACCTCCCTGAAGAATTTTGAACCGGGAGGAGCAAATCCCCGACTCATGTGATCCGTAAAGACTACTACCTCCCCATCTTTGGGTTGAGGTATTTCCTCAGACGGTTTAGGGGCACGATAAGACATAACTTCCCTCTTTGACAGATGGCCGGACTTCACAAACTCGACAAGTTTGCTTTTTGTCACTGTGGATGGAACCCAATTGCAAGTCACAGGGGCTTTGGCCACCTTAGGAGCCATGACGACAGTGGCCTACGACACAATAGAAAGCTCCGGTTCAACTTTAACCCAGGAGAAATATTTAAAATTATTCAAAGTGGCGGCTTAAAGAAAGGGGCCTAATGACATAAGGGTGATTGTGCAATAAATATTAAGCCACTACATGTGTCAAAGAGCAGTTAAACATATTCGACAGAGGCAGTTTTTTACTTCCGGGTGAAACAAACAGGTTTTACAAGTTGTCGTTATCATTTTGGATCAAACAACTGTTCTAAAAAGAAAATCTTCTAGACCTAGAACTGGCACACATGAAGTTCAAGGGCTCGAACAAGGCTTCTGTGCGACACCAAGGGATCTACTTGCAATCAAAGTGGGTGCGAAACAGCTACCGCATCAGGTTTCTGCCGTTTTTAAGATCAAGATGACGGTAGTGAGCAAATCTACGAGGGGTTCCTAATGAGCAATGAAGAACACTGAAGAACTCGAAGGTCCTAATGTAGATCTGAGGAGCAAGGAAGAAGAACTCACAGATGAGGAGGAGCTGCGGAGGTTTGCCGTCGATCTCTGGTCAAGGTCAGGTCGATGCAGCGGCCTGAGGCGATGAAGACGAGGGAGTCAATGGTGACAGCGGCGGAGCTCGAGAGGCAGAGAGGAGAGGAATAAGACGACTGGGGGAAAGACCTAGGTTGCCCTATTTATAAGAGAAGATTGACCGAGAGGGCACGAAAAACGAGGAGATAACATTTATTATCCAGTGGCTCTGGTGCCTCGATTCTCGGGATGGTCAGTAAAGATAAAGATCCGTTGAAGACGGAATAGAAAATGAATTACCGGAAGAATGACGTCACGCCGGGTTAAGACGGAATCCGGAAGATGATGTCATGGCGTGTTAACAAAAACCCTTCGTATAGTCAAGAAGGCTGAAGATTTAATTCTTTAAAAATGTTTTTTAGATTGACATGAACAGGTTCAAATCAATCTGGGGCCTAATGTTGGGAATATAGCTATTTGTGTAAGCCGCCCAGGAGGGGCCGGGTTACGCAAAGAGACTCATCAGAGAGAAGCCCAAGGCCAAGCATGAAGATAGTGGTTCAAGAAGGGCTTAAGGCCCGCTGGCGACTTAAGGCCCGTTGTAGTAAACTGATGTACTAATATTGCTTGTATCATAAGGTAGATTTGACTAGTCACCGAGCCGAACATTGTTTATAAGCCGGCCGGGACTCTGTAAGCCGCAGGGCGTCCACCCGTGTATATAAGGGGACGACCCGCTGGCGGCTTAGGGCAAGAAACAACTCAATCGAGAACCAGGCATAGTGTGTCTCGCTCCCTGGTCATCGAAACATCAATACCAACCCAACTAGACGTAGGCCTTACCTTCACCGTAAGGGGCCGAACTAGTATAAACCCTCTCGTGTCCTTTCTCCCGATTTAACCCCTTCAAGATTCCTAGTTGCGATGGCTCCACAACTAAGTCCTTTCACAAGGACATCTGACATGACAATTCCATGACAGATAGCAAGTTTGTTCTCATAATCAATTGGAACCTCTTCCGAAATAGTGGATTCATCACTAAATAAAGTCATGGCCTCTCCAAATCCACTTTCATAATTATCACAATAAGATTCAACACCCTCCAAAATAGTGGGGTCATTACTTCCTAAATTTGACACTCTTCCAAACCCACTTTCACCAATATAATCATCATAAATAGGAGGCGTGCTATCATCATAATAAATTTGATCATAAAAACTTGGGGGACTAAAAATATCATCTTCATCAAACATAGCATCCTCAAGCTTGTAGCTTTGCATATCATTAGCATCATGGATATTCAAAGAATTCATACTAACAACATTACAATCATGCTCATCATTCAAGGATTTAGTGCCAAACATTTTAATGCATTCTTCTTCTACCACTTTGGCTCAATTTTTTCGATCCATCATTTTCAAGAAAGACATTAAAAAGATCAAGCATATGACGCAACCTCAGTTCCGTTTTTTGTAATTTTCAATTATAGAATAAACTAGTGATAAAACAAGAAACTAAAAGATTCGATTGCAAGATCTAAAGATATACCTCCCAGCACTAACCTCCCCGGCAACAGTGCCAGAAAAGAGCTTGATGTCTATTACACAACCTTCTTCTTGTAGACGTTGTTGGGCCTCCAAGTGCAGAGGTTTGTAGGACAGTAGCAAATTTCCCTCAAGTGGATGACCTAAGGTTTATCAATCTGTGGGAGGCGTCGGATGAAGATGGTCTCTCTCAAACAACCCTGCAACCAAATAGCAAAGAGTCTCTTGTGTCCCCAACACACCCAATACAATGGTAAATTTTATAGGTGCACTAGTTCGGCGAAGAGATGGTGATACAGGTGCAATATGGATGGTAGATATAGGTTTTTGTAATCTGAAAATATAAAAACAGCAAGGTAGAAAGTGGTAAAAGTGAGTGAAAACGGTATTGCAATGCTAGGAAACAAGGCCTAGGGTTCATTCTTTCACTAGTGCAAGTTCTCTGAACAATGATAACAGATCATATAACAATCCCTCAATGTGCAAAAAGAGTCACTCCAAAGTCACTAATAGCGGAGAACAAACGAAGAGATTATTGTAGGGTACGAAACCACCTCAAAGTTATTCTTTCCGATCAATCCATTGGGCTATTCCTATAAGAGTCACAAACAACCCTAGAGTTCGTAGTAAAATAACACCTTAAGACACAAATCAACCAAAACCCTAATGTCCCCTAGATACTCCAATTTCACCACAAGTATCCGCCGGTATGATTATACGATATGCATCACACAATCTCAAATTCATCTATTCAAACCAACACAAAGAACTTCATAGAGAGCCCCAAAGTTTTTACCGCAGCGTCAAGACGAAAATGTGAGCCAACCCCTATGCATAAGTGTAGGACCTTGAAGTATGTCTAGAGGGGGGTGATTAGAATACTTGACCAATTAAAAACTTAACCTTTTCCTAATTTTAGTCTTTGGCAGATTTTAACTATTTTAGCACAAGTCAAGCAGTCTTCACACAATTCAAGCAAGCATGCAAAGAGTGTATGAGAAGCGAAAAGTAAAGCATGCAACTTGCAAGAATGTAAAGGGAAGGGTTTGGAGAATTCAAACGCAATTGGAGACACAGATGTTTTTGTCATGGTTCTGATAGGTGGTGCTATCGTACATCCACATTGATGGAGACTTCAACCCACGAAGGGTAACGGCTTCGCGACTCCACGGAGGGCTCCACCCAAGAAGGGTCCATGAAGAAGCAACCTTGTCTATCCCACCATGGCCGTCGCCCACGAAGGACTTGCCTCACTAGTGGTAGATCTTCATGAAGTAGGTGATCTCCTTACCCTTACAAACTCCTTGGTTCAACTCCACAATCTTGTCGGTGGCTCCCAAGTGACACCTAGCCAATCTGGGAGACACCACTCTCCAAGAAGTAACAAATGGTGCGTTGATGATCAACTCCTTGCTCTTGTGCTTCAAGTGATAGTCTCTCCAACACTCAACTCTCTCTCATAGGAATTGGATATTGTGGAAAGAAGATTTGAGTGGAAAGCAACTTGGGGAAGGCTAGAGATCAAGATTCATATGGTAGGAATGGAATATCTTGGCCTCAACACATGAGTAGGTGGTTCTCTCTCAGAAATGGTAAGTTGGAAGTGTAGGTGTTCTGATGGCTCTCTCCACGAATGAAGAGGAGGTGGAGGGGTATATATAGCCTCCACACAAAATCTAACCGTTACACACAATTTACCAATCTCGGTGGGACCGAATCAACAAACTCGGTCTGACCGATTCAGTAAACCTAGTGACTGTTAGTGATTTTCGGTGAGACCGACATGCAACTCGGTAGGACCGATATGATTAGGGTTAGGGCATAACGTAATCTCGGTGAGACCGATTACACAAACTCGGTGAGACTGATTTTGGTAATAAGCTAACCAAAGAGTTGGTCAGGTAAACTCGGTGGGACCGATTCGCTCATTTCGGTGAGACCGAAATGTTACAAAAAGGAAACAGAGAGTTTACATTGCAATCTCGGTGGGACCGATCGCTCACTTCGGTTAGACCGAAACGTTACGAAGGGAAACAAAGAGATTACAATCCCATCTCGGTGAGACCGAGATCCCTATCGGTGAGACCGATTTGCCTAGGGTTTGTGGCAGTGGCTATGACATCTAAACTCGGTGGCGCCGGATAGAAAGAATCGGTGGGGCCGAGTTTGACTTTAGGATTAGGTCATATGTGGATATGAGAAAGTAGTTGAGGGCTTTTGGAGCATATCACTAAGCATTTGAAGCAAGAAACTCGTCAAGCAACACCTCATCCCTCCTTGATAGTATTGGCTTTTCCTATAGACTCAATGTGATCTTGGATCACTAAAATGTAAAATGTAGAGTATTGAGCTTTTGAGCTTGAGCCAATCCTTTTATCCTTAATATTTTGAGGGATCCACTTTCCTCATCCATGCCATGCCATTCATTGAGCTTTCCTGAAATATTTGTCTTGGAATAGTATTAGCTCAGTGAGCTATATGTTGTTATGAATTACCAAAACCACCTAGGGATAGTTACACTTTCAATAAGTTCACAAGGTCACTAAACCCGCAAGTTGATCACCAAAACATACATCAAGTGAATCACATGAATATCCCATTGTCACCACAGATAAGCACATGCAAGACATACATCAAGTGTTCTCAAATCCTTAAAGACTCAATTCAATAAGATAATTTCAAAGGGAAAAGTCAATCCATTACAAGAAGGTAGAGTGGGAGAAACATCATAAGATCCAACTATAACAGCAAAGCTCGTGGTACATCAAGATCGTGCCAAATCAAGAACACAAGAGAGAGAGAGAGAGAGGGAGAGATCAAACACATAGCTACTCGTACATACCCTCAACCCCGAGGGTGAACTACTCCCTCCTCGCCATGGAGAGCGCCGGATGATGAAGATGTCCACCGGTGATGAGTCCCCCTCCGGCAGGGTGCCGGAATAGGGTCCTGATTGGTTTTTGTTGGCTACAGAGGCTTGCGGCGGCGGAACTCCCAATCTAGATTCTGTTCTGGGGGGCCCACAGGGAGTCCACGAGGCAGGGGGCGCGCCCTAGGGGGCGCCCTCCACCCTCGTGGTGGCCCCAGGACTCCTCTCTGGTAGCTTTTCGATCCAGTGTTTTTATATTTTCCAAAATATTCTCTATTGATTTTCAGCGCATTCTGAGAAATTCTATTTCTGCACAAAAACAACACCACGGTAGTTGTGCTGAAAACAGCATCATCCCGGGTTAGTTCTAATCAAATCATATCAAAATCATGTAAAAATATTATTGGCTTTTCCTATAGACTCTTCAAGCAACACCTCATCCCTCCTTGATAGTATTAGCTTTTCCTATAGACTCAATGTGATCTTGGATCACTAAAATGTAAAATGTAGAGTCTTGAGCTTATGAGCTTGAGCCAATCCTTTTATCCTTAATATTTTGAGGGATCCACTTTCCTCATCCATGCCATGCCATTCATTGAGCTTTCCTGAAATATTTGTCTTGGAATAGTATTAGCTCAATGAGCTATATGTTGTTATGAATTACCAAAACCTCCTAGGGATAGTTTCACTTTCAGTCTCCCCCTTTTTGGTAATTGATGACAACATATAGATCAAAGCTTCGACAAATGATAATAAGATTGAAAAAACATCGTTGCTTTGAGAAGTATGTGATAAGCAAGAGCTCCCCCTAAATTTGTGCATAGATTTAAGATTTGCTTTGGACTGCAAATGCACAAGGAATTAGGCTCATGGGTTACTCTTCCATATCACATGCATCTTGGTGGAGCGCTCAAAATAATAAAGATTGAATACATGCACTCATCACCAAGCAAAGTGAATGATCATATAGAGATAAATGGAATAATGTCATCTAATCAAGCATAAGTGTAGCTTATGATCAAACACATGATCATCAATGTCTCACAGGCAATAGCATAGTATCTTAAGCAAGCAAAAGCAAACAAAGTTCAACCAAGAAGACAAGAGAGAACAAAAGAAAACTCTCTCTCTCTCTCTCTCTCTCTCTCTCTCGAAGCCTATGATCTATACATTTTTCTCCCCCTTTGGCAACAAGTTACCAAAAAGTTCCTAGAAAATGCATAGTACTATGTCGTCTCTCAGGCTTGGTCTTCAGTTGGTGGTGTAGAGATGGCTCCTTGCACGAAGACTTCAGTTGATGTGGATGGAGCTGGAGGTGTAGGTGCTGGAGCGGGTTACACTGGTGCTGTAGGACCTGTAGCTAGTGCAGATGAAGTGGCTCTGGTGTCTGTCACTGGCACTGCAGCTGATCTCTGAGCTCGAGGCACTCTGGCAAATGCATCAGTAGTTGTCCTGCCCTTCCTCTCCTGCATGTCATCCTGTAGCTGCTCCACAACTGACTGAATCTCAGTTACTTTGACATCTAAATCATAGAATTTTTGTTCCATGATTCCTTCCAGGCTCTCCTGGTTTTGAGTGAGGGTGGCCAACCCCTTCTCAATCGTCAGAGTTGATGCTATCAAGTAACCAAGCTGGTCCTGCTTGCTCTTCAAAAAGTACTCAGATGCCTCCTTTAGAGTTGGCATCTTGGCAGCCTTCTCCTTCTTTGCCTTCTCCTTCTTCTCTTAAGCTTGCACTGAAGATGGTTCATTCTCATTCATCAGAACTTGATTGTCCTCAAAGTCTGGATAGAGAACAAAATGTTCCTTATCCAACAGATATTTGCCTGTGCCAATCTTTGAGTTGATCAGCTCCTGACTTTGTGGGGCATACCCACAACTTCTCTTTTGGTCTGCTGCTGTCCTCTTGATAGTCTCAACCATGAGGCTCATGACCTTGAATTTCTGTGGCACATCAAATATGTGTAGCAAATTAATTACATGCCCTCTGATCATGTTGTGGTCACCTGACTTGGGCAAAAGAGTGTGCCTTAGGATCCAGTTGATCGTTGGCAGCCCTGACAGAAGAAAATGGACAGACCCAAACTTGAACGTCTCAAGTGCTTTGTCTGGGATCTCCTTGTACATATGTGACATAGAATTGTGATCCTTTTTCTTCTTGGAGTAGACATCCAAGTCATCTTCTTTCTCCTCCGGGGCATTTATCAGATTTGCCCATTCCTCAATAGTTGATTGGTATCTCGTACCTTCAGACATCCAGACTATTCTGCCATCAGGATAAAAGTGAGCTGTGGAGCAGAATTGCATAACTAGCTCATCATTCCAGTTTGTGAACTTCTGTCCAACAAACTCATCAACTCAACAAGCCTTAAAGCTGTCAAATACTCCTGGGTAGTGATCCTCATTTTCCTTCATGAATTTCCAGTCTACCCACCTCATGTCACAAACTATGGGCTTCTTATCCAACACCACAGTCTCATAGAAGTCCTGTTGTTCCTTTGTGTGGAACCTGTAATCAACAACGATTCTTCTTCTGATTGCATATGGATCAGACAATCTCCACTGCCTGAGCCCTGCATCTTTCCTCAGCTTCATATTCTCAGCCACTGGATGATCATCGTTGTGGTCTGGAATCTTGGGTTTGAGCTTCCTCAGGACTTGTCCTTCATCATCTTCCTCAGCAGCAACTTTAGGTAGTGGGGCCTTGTTCTTCTCAGCAGCTGGTATGCTCCTGGTATTCCTCTTAGGTGCAGTCTTGGCCTTGGAGGCAGCTTTGGGTGCTTCTTTGGGCTTGGATGATGCAGCCCCTGACCTTATAGCATCACCCATCAGCTTTTGTGCCTTGGGTGCTGGTGCAGCAACCTCTTCTTCCTCCTCCTCTTCCATCATGGAAGGTTGTCCAACAACTCTGGCCATGGCCTTCCTGACCCTTTCCTTCCTCTTCTTTCCTTCTGCAGCTGGCTCTTTGGGATCAGGTTTTTCAGGTACTTGTGTTGATCCTCTGACCTTCAGCATAGGTGTCCTCTTGGCAGGGACCTTCCTATTAAGTCCAGGCTTTGTGGTCTTTGCTGAGCCATACTCCTTTTTGAGCACTACCTTCTTGGAAGTAGCCTCATCTTCAGCTGCCACATAGTCCTCATCCTCAGAGTCTGAGGTTCTCTTCCTTCTGGCTCTTGTGGCTGCTTTAGGCAAATTGCTAGGAGTGCTTCTGCTACCTTCATCTGAGGAACTAGAGGGACTAGTGCCCTCACTCATGTGAATTTTCTCTTCTTCCCTATTTTGGCTGTCACTTTGGTCTGACATGTTGAATACACTGACTGCTGACCCTGTGAATAGTTATAGATGAGATAGAATGGATGAGCATCACAAAATGCAGAGATTTTTGCAAAAGAATGATTCAAAAACTTAATTTTAGTTTTCCACAGAAAGCATCTCGGATCAACCGATTTTCAAACTCGGTGATACCGAAGCAGCTTTTGGAACCTAAACTAGTGATCTTGGTCAGACCGAGTCACAGTTCGGTGGCACCGAGTCTGCTAGGGTTTCACTGAGTTCTAAAATCGGTCACACCGATTAGCAATTCTCGGTTAGACCGAGAGTCACTTGTGCAATGGCGTTAGCCGAATCAGTGGGACCGAGTTTTTCAACTCGGTGGGTCCGAGATGGTTTCGGCGGAAACCTAACCCTAAATTTTCAAATCACACCTATTCTAAGGATTGTTTTGACTGGATAGAGGTGTTTCAATCGTGGCAAGAATCATAATGAACACAATGTGCTAGAGATTAGATGGGGATAGCACTGTGATCGAGTCCATACCCTAGTTTGGTGATGAACTCGCTACGGCGGCAACGCCGGGGATGAATTCCGTTGACAGCGGCGGAGACCAACGATTGGAGGTGGCTGGCGACGAAGTCGACGATCCGAAGACCTAGGAGGCAGAGCGAGCTATGCGCGGGCGAAGTGGTTTGGAGAAAGTTTTCCAAATTTTTGCCCGTATGTATATATAGCCTGACCCTGTCGGTGTGACCGAGTGGAACAACTCGGTGGCACCGAGATGCATAACTATTGACAGTTACAGCAACTCGGTGAGACCGAAAAGTTCAAATCGGTTCCACCGAGATTGAAAACCTAGATCGACTTAGTGATCTCGGTATGACCGAAATGGAAGAACCGGTCAGACCGAAACGCACAAAGAAGTTTTGGAAGTTTAAGTCCATGACGAATCGGGCACTCCGAGTGCTCCTCACACAGAGTGGTTCGAATCTGACTTGATCAAATTTTGTGATGTAGCATGACTAGAGTTTGAGACAAGAAAAGCATAGATAGCTACAGAAGGTTAGGCATTCTTGTTCATCCACTTGGCAAAAAGAAAAGGAACCAAACAATCAAAGCAACAAGTGGATGTCCTCGAATGAGTAAAATTTGCAACCAACATGCTGACACAATAAAATGGCAAATGAAATATGTGACAAAGCATGCACAACCAATTCTAGCATCTATCAAACAATTGGCGAGGACTAGGCCATCTATATATGAGTATATTGACTTAGGAGTCAAATGAGAACATTTGATCATAGGTCATACTCATCGTTTAAGCTCAAGTGGGGTTTCCACTTTTACATAATGCATTGATATGTTCACATCATTAGAGTTGCTTTGACTCAATTCTTAGAGTTAAGCTCCCCCTAGATGTGAGATCCCCCCTTTGAGGGATGAACTAACCTTGGGTTTTGTCGATGATGACTTCATGTAGGTGTTGAAGATGTGGATGCTCAATGTTGATGAAGATCATTTGGAGCAATCCTTTGGAGTGAGTTGCACTTTCAATACCTACATGGGTTAGTCCCACAAGGAACAAACAAGGATATCCATAGACATAGAGTGATGCACACACACAAGATGATGTCCATGAAAGCATTAGGTTACCTTGTCCCTTGTCTTACCAACAAGAGGGTTTGTGACTCCTTGAACTAGTGCAAGATGTGGAAGTTGATTGCACTTGTCCTTGCCAAAATGATATGAGTGAAGAATGTTGGCGGAGTCACCCTCAAGAACTATCTAGTTCTTCTTCGGGATCCACATCATCTTGATGGGAATCCTTGGAGTTGTAGTTGTTCTTGGTGAAGTAGAACTTGACGTAGTCTTGGGAACCCAATTGACCAAGGCCTTAGGAGCTTCTTCAAATGCATCTATCTCCTCTTGAAGCTTGTCCTTGCCTTTGTTCTTGTGGTCTTGTGGTGGAAGATCATCTTGAGCTTGTGTTCCCTTGAAGGAAGTAGGATCATACTTCTCTTGTTGAGGAACAAACTTCGTCTTGGGATATTGATCTTCTTCCCACTCAACTCCATTGGCATTGAACTTTCGTTCAAAACCAACACCTTGATTCTTCCGGTGCCTTCCTTGCTTGCGTACAATTTCCTCGAATTGCTTACTCCCGGCAAGGCTCTTGTATACACCTTTCTCTATAATTCCCTTCAATAAGCTATTTTCTTGCTCAAGTGTAACTTGGCTAAGATAATCATTAGTGGAATCAAGAGAACTACTAGAAGCAACAATATTGGATTTAGCATGATTATTGTTACTACTAAAGGAAGAATCCTTTTTGTTCTTGTTATTGGACTTGATTTGAGGCATGTAGGTAGATAAGAGTAAACGCTTGGCAATGTAAGAAGAACTTTTCTTATGGAGATCATCATTAATTGCCTTTAAGAACTCATGCTCTTGCTCAAGGTTGAGATTTTCAAAGCATAACTTCTCATGAGTCCTTAAAAGTTCTCGATGATCCCCTAAGATAGTTTCATGAGCTAGCTTAAGAGTGTTTAGCTCTTTAGTTAGAAGCTCAATCTTCTCCTTTTCATTGTCATTCGTTTTATCTTGTTTAGCATGATTAATTGACGTTTCATCATAGTATTCATCACTAGAGTTGTCAACAAGTAAATCATCATCACCTAACAAGTCATCTTCATCACTATTGAAATCAACATACTCGGGGTGAGTTACCTTATGGCCTTTAGCCCTGAAGCTTCTTCCAATTCCTTCATTTGGTGAATCAAATATGTTGTAGGAGTTGGTCGACACAAGTGCTAGACCGGCGACTCCTTCATCTTGAGTATGTTCGGAGTCGGAGTGATAGCTTCTCTTGGAGTGATGTTCAGAGTCTGAACCGGATACCCATTCACCAACATGAGCTTGATGTCTTCGTTTTGTGTAGCTCCTTGATGATTTGTCCTTCCTTTCCGAATCCTTGCTTCTCCGGGATGTTCTTCGTTCATAACGATCATCTCTACTCCTTCTCTCTCTTGGCGGTGATTCTTCTCTTCTACTTCTTCTCTTGGGAGAATCTTCTCTTCTTTTGTAGGGTGCCGTACACTCATTGGAATAGTGTCCGGGTCTCCCACAATTGTAGCAATTGCGCTCTCGACTGGAAGATCTTTTGTCATTGTAGGACCTTGAATTGGAGCTTCTTTCTTTGCTCCTACTCTTGTAGAATTTGTTGAAGTTCTTCACCATTAAGCTCAATGCTTCATTGAAGGTTTGTTTCTCATTCGATGATGTAGGGGCTTCACATGAGGCTTTGTAAGCACCACTTGACTTGTTGTGAAGTTCCTCTTTATCCTTGAGTGACATCTCATGAGCAACAATTCTTCCAATGACCTCCGTTGGCTTGAGATTCTTGTAGTTGGGCATCATTTGGATCAATGTGCACACAGTGTCATATTTCCCATCCAATGCTCTCAGGATCCTCTTGATGCTGAATCTGTCGGTCATCTCTTCACTTCCTAAGCCGGCAATCTCATTTGTGATAAGAGCAAGCCTAGAGTACATTTCAGCGACACCTTCACCATCCTTCATTTTGAACTTGTCAAGTTGACTTTGGAGCACATCCAATTTGGATTCCTTGACGGAGTCGGTACCTTCATGCATATCAATCAAAGTATCCCAAATTTCCTTTGCATTCTCAAGACGGCTAATTTTGTTGAATTCTTCGGGGCACAATCCGTTGAAGAGGATATCACAAGCTTGAGCGTTGTATTGCAGCATCTTCAACTCATCCGCGCTAGCTTCACGGTTCGGTTCTCTCCCATCAAAGAATTCACCTTGCAAGCCAATACACACAATAGCCCAAACGGTGGGGTTATGTCCGAGAATATGCATTTTCATCTTATGCTTCAAACTAGCAAAATTAATGCCATCAAAGTAAGGACCTCTACGGTGATAGTTTCCCTCGCTAGACGCCATACTCTCCTAGGTTGTGAAACCAAGACTATGACCACCAAAAGCTATGGAAATCAAAGAAAATGGAGACCAAAGGTCCAATACCACTTGTAGGACCTTGAAGTATGTCTAGAGGGGGGGGGGTTGATTAGACTACTTGACCAACTAAAAACTTAACCTTTTCCCAATTTTAGTCTTTGGCAGATTTTAACTATTTTAGCACAAGTCAAGCAATCTTCACACAATTCAAGCAAGCATGCAAAGAGTGTATGAGCAGCGGAAAGTAAAGCATGCAACTTGCAAGAATGTAAAGGGAAGGGTTTGGAAAATTCAAACGCAATTGGAGACACAGATGTTTTTGTCATGGTTCCGATAGGTGGTGCTATCGTACATCCATGTTGATGGAGACTTCAACCCACGAAGGGTAACGGCTGCGCGAGTCCACGGAGGGCTCCACCCAAGAAGGGTCCATGAAGAAGCAATCTTGTCCATCCCGCCATGTCCATCGCCCACGAAGGACTTTCCTCACTAGTGGTAGATCTTCACGAAGTAGGCGATCTCCTTGCCCTTACAAACTCCTTGGTTCAACTCCACAATCTTCTCGGAGGCTCCCAAGTGACACCTAGCCAATATAGGAGACACCACTCTCCAAGAAGTAACAAATGGTGCGTTGATGATGAACTCCTTGCTCTTGTGCTTCAAGTGATAGTCTCCCCAACACTCAACTCTCTCTCATAGGATTTGGATCTGGTGGAAAGAAGATTTGAGTGGAAACAAACTTGGGGAAGGCTAGAGATCAAGATTCATATGGTAGGAATGGAATATCTTGGCCTCAACACATGAGGCGGTGGTTCTCTCTCAGAAATGGTAAGTTGGAAGTGTAGGTTTGTTCTGATGGCTCTCTCCACGAATGAAGAGGAGGTGGAGGGGTATATATAGCCTGCACACAAAATCTAACCGTTACACACAATTTCCCAATCTCGGTGGGACCGAATCAACAAACTCGGTCTGACCAATTCAGTAAACCTAGTGACTATTAGTGATTTTCGGTGGGACCGACATGCAACTCGGTAGGACCGATATGTTTAGGGTTAGGGCATAACGTAATCTCGGTGAGACCGATTACACAAACTCGGTGAGACCGATTTTGGTAATAAGCTAACCAGAGAGTTGGTCAGGTAAACTCGGTGGGACCGATTCGCTCATTTCGGTGAGACCAAAATGTTACAAAAAGGAAACAGAGAGTTTACATTGCAATCTCGGTGGGACTGATCGCTCACTTCGGTTAGACCGAAACGTTATGAAGGGAAACAGAGAGATTACAATCCCATCTCGGTGAGACCGAGATCCCTATCGGTGAGACCGATTTGCCTAGGGTTTGTGGCAGTGGCTATGACATCTGAACTCAGTGGCGCCGGATAGAAAGAATCGGTGGGGCCGAGTTTGACTTTAGGTTTAGGTCATATGTGGATATGAGAAAGTAGTTGAGGGCTTTTGGAGCATATCACTAAGCATTTGAAGCAAGAAACTCGTCAAGCAACACCTCATCCCTCCTTGATAGTATTGGCTTTTCCTATAGACTCAATGTGATCTTGGATCACTAAAATGTAAAATGTAGAGTATTGAGCTTTTGAGCTTGAGCCAATCCTTTTATCCTTAATATTTTGAGGGATCCACTTTCCTCATCCATGCCATGCCATTCATTGAGCTTTCCTGAAATATTTGTCTTGGAATAGTATTAGCTCAGTGAGCTATATGTTGTTATGAATTACCAAAACCACCTAGGGATAGTTGCACTTTCAATAAGTTCACAAGGTCACTAAACCCGCAAGTTGATCACCAAAACATACATCAAGTGAATCACGTGAATATCTCATTGTCACCACAGATAAGCACATGCAAGACATACATCAAGTGTTCTCAAATCCTTAAAGACTCAATTCAATAAGATAATTTCAAAGGGAAAAGTCAATCCATTACAAGAAGGTAGAGTGGGAGTAACATCATAACATCCAACTATAACAGCAAAGCTCGCGGTACATCAAGATCGTGCCAAATCAAGAACACAAGAGAGAGAGAGAGAGAGAGATCAAACACATATCTACTCGTACATACCCTCAGCCCCGAGGGTGAACTACTCCCTCCTTGCCATGGAGAGCACCGGATGATGAAGATGGCCACCGGTGATGAGTCCCTCTCCGGCAGGGTGCCGGAATAGGGTCCCGATTGGTTTTTGTTGGCTACAGAGGCTTGCGGCGGCGGAACTCCCGATCTAGGCAAATTGCTAGGAGTACTTCTGCTACCTTCATCTGAGGAACTAGAGGGACTAGTGCCCTCACTCATGTGAATTTGCTCTTCTTCCCTGTTTTGGCTGTCACTTTGGTCTGACATGTTGAATACACTGACTGCTGACCCTGTGAATAGTTATAGATGAGATAGAATGGATGAGCATCACAAAATGCAGAGATTTTTGCAAAAGAATGATTCAAAAACTTAGTTTTAGTTTTCCACAGAAAGCATCTCGGATCAACCGATTTTCAAACTCGGTGATACCGAAGCAGCTTTTGGAACCTAAACTAGTGATCTCGGTCAGACTGAGTCACAGTTCGGTGGCACCGAGTCTGCTAGGGTTTCACTGAGTTCTAAAATCGGTCACACCGATTAGCAATTCTCAGTTAGACCGAGAGTCACTTGTGCAATGGCGTTAGCCGAATCGGTGGGACCAAGTTTTTCAACTCGGTGGGTCCGAGATGGTTTCGGCGGAAACCTAACCCTAAATTTTCAAATCACACCTATTCTAAGGATTGTTTTGACTGGATAGAGGTGTTTCAATCGTGGCAAGAATCATAATGAACACAATGTGTTAGAGATTGGACGGGGATAGCACTGTGATCGAGTCCATACCCTAGTTTGGCGATGAACTCGCTATGGCGGCAACGGCGGGGATGAATTCCGTTGACAGCGGCGGAGACCAGCGATTGGAGGTGGCTGGCGACGAAGTCGACGATCCGAAGACCTAGGAGGCAGAGAGAGCTATGCGCGGGCGAAGTGGTTTGGAGAAAGTTTTCCAAATTTTTGCCCGTCTGTATATATAGCCTGACCCTGTCGGTGTGACCGAGTGGAACAACTCGGTGGCACCGAGATGCATAACTATTGACAGTTACAGCAACTCGGTGAGACCGAAAAGTTCAAATCGGTTGCACCGAGATTGAAAACCTAGATCGACTTAGTGATCTCGGTATGACCGAAATGGAAGAACCGGTCAGACCGAAACGCACAAAGAAGTTTTGGAAGTTTAAGTCCATGACGAATCGGGGACTCCGAGTGCTCCTCACACAGAGTGGTTCGAATCTGACTTGATCAAATTTTGTGATGTAGCATGACTAGAGTTTGAGACAAGAAAAGCATAGATAGCTACAGAAGGTTAGGCATTCTTGTTCATCCACTTGGCAAAAAGAAAAGGAACCAAACAATCAAAGCAACAAGTGGATGTCCTCGAATGAGTAAAATTTGCAACCAACATGCTGACACAATAAAATGGCAAATGAAATATGTGACAAAGCATGCACAACCAATTCCAGCATCTATCAAACAATTGGCAATGACTAGGCCATCTATATATGAGTATATTGACTTAGGAGTCAAATGAGAACATTTGATCATAGTCATACTCATCGTTTAAGCTCAAGTGGGGTTTCCACTTTTACATAATGCATTGATATGTTCACACCATTAGAGTTGCTTTGACTCAATTCTTAGAGTTAAGCTCCCCCTAGATGTGAGATCCCCCCTTTGAGGGATGAACTAACCTTGGGTTTTGTCGATGATGACTTCATGTAGGTGTTGAAGATGTGGATGCTCAATGTTGATGAAGATCATTTGGAGCAATCCTTTGGAGTGAGTTGCACTTTCAATACCTACATGGGTTAGTCCCACAAGGAACAAACAAGGATATCCATAGACATAGAGTGATGCACACACACAAGATGATGTCCATGAAAGCATTAGGTTACCTTGTCCCTTGTCTTACCAACAAGAGGGTTTGTGACTCCTTGAACTAGTGCAAGATGTGGAAGTTGATTGCACTTGTCCTTGCCAAAATGATATGAGTGAAGAATGTTGGCGGAGTCACCCTCAAGAACTATCTAGTTCTTCTTCGGGATCCACATCATCTTGATGGGAATCCTTGGAGTTGTAGTTGTTCTTGGTGAAGTAGAACTTGACGTAGTCTTGGGAACCCAATTGACCAAGGCCTTAGGAGATTCTTCAAATGCATCTATCTCCTCTTGAAGCTTGTCCTTGCCTTTGTTCTTGTGGTCTTGTGGTGGAAGATCATCTTGAGCTTGTGTTCCCTTGAAGGAAGTAGGATCATACTTCTCTTGTTGAGGAACAAACTTCGTCTTGGGATATTGATCTTCTTCCCACTCAACTCCATTGGCATTGAACTTCCGTTCAAAACCAACACCTTGATTCTTCCGGTGCCTTCCTTGCTTGCGTACAATTTCCTCGAATTGCTTACTCCTGGCAAGGCTCTTGTATACACCCTTCTCTATAAATCCCTTCAATAAGCTATTTTCTTGCTCAAGTGTAACTTGGCTAAGATAATCATTAGTGGAATCAAGAGAACTACTAGAAGCAACAATATTGGATTTAGCATGATTATTGTTACTACTAAAGGAAGAATCCTTTTTGTTCTTGTTATTGGACTTGATTTGAGGCATGTAGGTAGATAAGAGTAAACGCTTGGCAATGTAAGAAGAACTTTTCTTACGGAGATCATCATTAATTGCCTTTAAGAACTCATGCTCTTGCTCAAGGTTGAGCTTTTCAAAGCATAACTTCTCATGAGTCCTTAAAAGTTCTCGATGATCCCCTAAGATAGTTTCATGAGCTAACTTAAGAGTGTTCAGCTCTTTAGTTAGAAGCTCAATCTTCTCCTTGTCATTGTCATTCGTTTTATCTTGTTTAGCATGATTAATTGACGTTTCATCATAGTATTCATCACTAGAGTTATCAACAAGTAAATCATCATCACCTAACAAGTCATCTTCATCACTATTGAAATCAACATACTCGGGGTGAGTTACCTTATGGCCTTTAGCCCTGAAGCTTCTTCCAATTCCTTCATTTGGTGAATCAAATATGTTGTAGGAGTTGGTCGACACAAGTGCTAGACCGGCGACTCCTTCATCTTGAGTATGTTCGGAGTCGGAGTGATAGCTTCTCTTGGAGTGATGTTCAGAGTCTGAACCGGATACCCATTCACCAACATGAGCTTGATGTCTTCGTTTTGTGTAGCTCCTTGATGATTTGTCCTTCCTTTCCGAATCCTTGCTTCTCCGGGATGTTCTTCATTCATAACGATCATCTCTACTCCTTCTCTCTCTTGGCGGTGATTCTTCTCTTCTACTTCTTCTCTTGGGAGAATCTTCTCTTCTTTTGTAGGGTGCCGTACACTCATTGGAATAGTGTCTGGGTCTCCCACAATTGTAGCAATTGCGCTCTCGACTGGAAGATCTTTTGTCATTGTAGGACCTTGACCTGGAGCTTCTTTCTTTGCTCCTACTCTTGTAGAATTTGTTGAAGTTCTTCACCATTAAGCTCAATGCTTCATTGAAGGTTTGTTTCTCATTTGATGATGTAGGGGCTTCACATGAGGCTTTGTAAGCACCACTTGACTTGTTGTGAAGTTCCTCTTTATCCTTGAGTGACATCTCATGAGCAACAATTCTTCCAATGACCTCCGTTGGATTGAGATTCTTGTAGTTGGGCATCATTTGGATCAATGTGCACATAGTGTCATATTTCCCATCCAATGCTCTCAGGATCCTCTTGATGCTGAATCTGTCGGTCATCTCTTCACTTCCTAAGCCGGCAATCTCATTTGTGATAAGAGCAAGCCTAGAGTACATTTCAGCGACACCTTCACCATCCTTCATTTTGAACTTGTCAAGTTGACTTTGGAGCACATCCAATTTGGATTCCTTGACGGAGTCGGTACCTTCATGCATATCAATCAAAGTATCCCAAATTTCCTTTGCATTCTCAAGACGGCTGATTTTGTTGAATTCTTCGGGGCACAATCCGTTGAAGAGGATATCACAAGCTTGAGCGTTGTATTGCAGCATCTTCAACTCATCCGCGCTAGCTTCACGGTTCGGTTCTCTCCCATCAAAGAATTCACCTTGCAAGCCAATACACACAATAGCCCAAACGGAGGGGTTATGTCCGAGAATATGCATTTTCATCTTATGCTTCAAACTAGCAAAATTAATGCCATCAAAGTAAGGACCTCTACGGTGATAGTTTCCCTCGCTAGACGCCATACTCTCCTAGGTTGTGAAACCAAGACTATGACCACCAAAAGCTATGGAAATCAAAGCAAATGGAGACCAAAGGTCCGATACCACTTGTAGGACCTTGAAGTATGTCTAGAGGGGGGGGGGTGATTAGACTACCTGACCAACTAAAAACTTAACCTTTTCCCAATTTTAGTCTTTGGCAGATTTTAACTATTTTAGCACAAGTCAAGCAATCTTCACACAATTCAAGCAAGCATGCAAAGAGTGTATGAGCAGCGGAAAGTAAAGCATGCAACTTGCAAGAATGTAAAGGGAAGGGTTTGGAAAATTCAAACGCAATTGGAGACACAGATGTTTTTGTCATGGTTCCGATAGGTGGTGCTATCGTACATCCATGTTGATGGAGACTTCAACCCACGAAGGGTAACGGCTGCGCGAGTCCACGGAGGGCTCCACCCAAGAAGGGTCCATGAAGAAGCAATCTTGTCCATCCCGCCATGGCCATCGCCCACGAAGGACTTGCCTCACTAGCGGTAGATCTTCACGAAGTAGGTGATCTCCTTGCCCTTACAAACTCCTTGGTTCAACTCCACAATCTTCTCGGAGGCTCCCAAGTGACACCTAGCCAATATAGGAGACACCACTCTCCAAGAAGTAACAAATGGTGCGTTGATGATGAACTCCTTGCTCTTGTGCTTCAAGTGATAGTCTCCCCAACACTCAATTCTCTCTCATAGGATTTGGATCTGGTGGAAAGAAGATTTGAGTGGAAAGAAACTTGGGGAAGGCTATAGATCAAGATTCATATGGTAGGAATGGAATATCTTGGCCTCAACACATGAGGCGGTGGTTCTCTCTCAGAAATGGTAAGTTGGAAGTGTAGGTTTGTTCTGATGGCTCTCTCCACGAATGAAGAGGAGGTGGAGGGGTATATATAGCCTCCACACAAAATCTAACCGTTACACACAATTTGCCAATCTCGGTGGGACCGAATCAACAAACTCGGTCTGACCAATTCAGTAAACCTAGTGACTATTAGTGATTTCCGGTGGGACCGACATGCAACTCGGTAGGACCGATATGATTAGGGTTAGGGCATAACGTAATCTCGGTGAGACCGATTACACAAACTCGGTGAGACCGGTTTTGGTAATAAGCTAACCAGAGAGTTGGTCAGGTAAACTCGGTGGGACCGATTCGCTCATTTCGGTGAGACCAAAATGTTACAAAAAGGAAACAGAGAGTTTACATTGCAATCTCGGTGGGACTGATCGCTCACTTCGGTTAGACCGAAACGTTATGAAGGGAAACAGAGAGATTACAATCCCATCTCGGTGAGACCGAGATCCCTATCGGTGAGACCAATTTGCCTAGGGTTTGTGGCAGTGGCTATGACATGTGAACTCAGTGGCGCCGGATAGAAAGAATCGGTGGGGCCGAGTTTGACTTTAGGTTTAGGTCATATGTGGATATGAGAAAGTAGTTGAGGGCTTTTGGAGCATATCACTAAGCATTTGAAGCAAGAAACTCGTCAAGCAACACCTCATCCCTCCTTGATAGTATTGGCTTTTCCTATAGACTCAATGTGATCTTGGATCACTAAAATGTAAAATGTAGAGTATTGAGCTTTTGAGCTTGAGCCAATCCTTTTATCCTTAATATTTTGAGGGATCCACTTTCCTCATCCATGCCATGCCATTCATTGAGCTTTCGTGAAATATTTGTCTTGGAATAGTATTAGCTCAGTGAGCTATATGTTGTTATGAATTACCAAAACCACCTAGGGATAGTTGCACTTTCAATAAGTTCACAAGGTCACTAAACCCGCAAGTTGATCACCAAAACATACATCAAGTGAATCACGTGAATATCTCATTGTCACCACAGATAAGCACATGCAAGACATACATCAAGTGTTCTCAAATCCTTAAAGACTCAATTCAATAAGATAATTTCAAAGGGAAAAGTCAATCCATTAAAGAAGGTAGAGTGGGAGTAACATCATCAGATCCAACTATAACAGCAAAGCTCGCGGTACATCAAGATCGTGCCAAATCAAGAACACAAGAGAGAGAGAGAGATCAAACACATATCTACTCGTACATACCCTCAGCCCCGAGGGTGAACTACTCCCTCCTTGCCATGGAGAGCACCGGATGATGAAGATGGCCACCGGTGATGAGTCCCTCTCCGGCAGGGTGCCGGAATAGCGTCCCGATTGGTTTTTGTTGGCTACAGAGGCTTGCGGCGGCGGAACTCCCGATCTAGATTATGTTCTGGGGGCCCCACAGGGAGTCCACGAGGCAGGGGGCGCGTCCTAGGGGGGTGCCCTCCACCCTCGTGGTGGCCCCAGGACTCCCCTCTGGTAGCTTTTTGATCTAGTGTTTTTATATTTTCCAAAATATTCTCCTTTGATTTTCAGCGCATTCCGAGAAATTTTATTTCTGCACAAAAACAACACCACGTTAGTTGTGCTGAAAACATCGTCAGCTCGGGTTAGTTCTAATCAAATCATATCAAAATCATGTAAAAATATTATAAACATGGCATGAATACATAAAAAATTATAGATACGTTATAGAGTATCACCCCCCCTTCCAAGGAAGGAGGCCGAATAGGAGAAGGAGGAGGGGGTTCACCTCCCCCTTTCCTTCCTTCTCCCTCTCTTACCTCCCCCCCCCCTCTGGTATAAGGAAAGGGGGGAGGCCGAATTGGACTATGGGCCCAAGTAGGATTCCTCCTACTTGGGCGCGCACCCTAGGCTGCCTCTCTTCCCTCCCTCCTTTATATATGTGGGGAGGGGGCGCCTAGAACACACACCAATGATTGTTAGCCATGTGCGGAGCCCCCTCCACAGTTTACGCCTCCTGTCATATTCATGTAGTGCTTAGGCGAAGCCCTGTGCAGATAACTTCACCATCACCGTCACCACGCCGTCGTGTTGACGGAACTCTTCTACTTCCTTGACACTCTGTTGGAGCAAGAGTTCGAGGGACTTCATCAAGCTGAATGTGTGCAGAACTCGGAGCTGCCGTACATTTGGTACTTGATCGGTCAGAACAAGAAGAAGTTCGACTACATCAACCGTGTTGGCAAACGCTTTCTCTTTCGGTCTACGAGGGTACGTGGACACACTCTTCCCCTCTCGTTGCTATGCATCTCCTAGATAGATCTTGCATGAGCATAGGATTTTTTTTGAAATTGCATGCTACGTTCCCAACAAAATTGCCTATGTTGTCCTAATTTTTTAGAATATTTTGGAGTTACATAAGTATGGTCAATGTTCAGATTACTACAGACTGTTCTGTTTTTGGCAGGTTCTGTTTTTTTTTGCATTGTGTGCTTATTTTGATGAATCTATGGATTGTATTGCATGATATAAGCCATATTAGAGTTAGAATACAGTAGGTATAATGCAATAATAAAATATGAATGGGTTTGCAACAGTACATAAAGTGGTTATTTACTTTATTGTACTAACGGATCTCATGAAGGTTTTGTTAAGTTTTGTGTGGTTAGTTTTCAAGTTTTGAGTGAGATCACGATGGATGAAGGAATAAGGAGTGAAAACAGCTTAAGCTTGGGGATGCCCATGGCTCCCCAAGTTAATGTTCAAGGAGAATCAAGCAACTAAGTTTGGGGATGCCCCGGAAGGCATCCCTTCTTTCTACTAACAACCATCGATAGTTTTACTTGGAGCTATATTTTTATTCGTAACATATCATGAGTTTTTCTTGGAGCGTCTTGTATTATATGAGTCTTTGCTTGTTTTGCTTTTTAGTTTGTCACAATCATCTTTGCTGGGCACACCTATTTGAGAAAGCCATAATGATGCTATGATCTGTTAGAATTTCTCTATGTGCTTCACTTAATTTTTTTGAGCTTTGGAATTGCTCTAGTGCTTTACTTATATCTTTTTGAGAATGGTCATGCTTTAATTTTTGAAGAAATACTCTCATGCTTCACTTAGATTAATTTGAGAGTTAGTAGTTTTTTTTGAAGAAATTATCTCATGATTCACTTATATTATTTTGAGAGATGAACTTTTTTATGCTCACGTTCTTCACTTAAATTTATTTGAGAGCTTGTTATAAGCAATGGTAATATATGAAATTAGTCACAAAGTGATAGATATTCAAAATGGATATAACAAAAACTTTCATGAAGAT
This sequence comes from Triticum aestivum, assembly GCF_018294505.1. Lineage (NCBI taxonomy): Eukaryota > Viridiplantae > Streptophyta > Magnoliopsida > Poales > Poaceae > Triticum > Triticum aestivum. Next base: position 479,505,058 of record NC_057798.1, on the reverse strand, counting down.
CATTGGACATTATAAACTAGATTCTTTGCAATAGTTTTGAGATATGATGATAGTAATATGTGAGTCATGTTGGTGAGTAATTATGCTTTAGTAAGAATATTGGCATTAAGGTTTGTGATTCCCTACATAAGCATGAAAGTCAATAGTTATGCAATGAAATTACATCCTACTTGTGGTGCATTATTCGGTTTTAGTTATGCTTAATGCTCGTTTATGAAAATTTTGGTTTCTTGGTTGGTTGCTTCTCAATCTTTTTGCTAGCCTTTCCTTGCACTAAGTGGGAAGACTACTTGTGCATCCAAAATCCTTAAACCCAGTTGTGCCATATGAGTCCACCATACCTACCTATATGCGGTATTTCCGTGTCGTCACTGGTGCAGAGACGTGCTATACATACGGTTTTTAACCCCTTTCTACGATGGCGTTTTGAACCGTCGCCAAGTGAGTGCTGCTATAGGGGGGGTCCTTCCCACACGACCCAGAAACCGTCGAGGATAGGCCCTCCTAGCACACAGGTGGGGGCAAAATGAGCTCGTGTGCGATCGGCGAGGCATCAAAACCCAATCTTTTCCATTCGTATGTACATCCCACACGGTGAATCCCAGAAAAACATTTCCGTTCGTATGTATATCACACACAGTTTTGTGTGTGGAAATGTTTGTGCAAGGTGGCCTAATGTAAACAGTTCTCTGCCGAAAGTCGTGTGTGATTGTTAGTTGATCGAACATGCCCCGTGTGGGTTGTTTGAGTTCATCGCCCACAGTGCTGTCTAAGTAACAGTCTGCAATAGAAAACCCCAATAAGCAGGATAATTAGCCTATTATTGACAATACATGTAGTAATCAAATTGACATTTCTTATAAAACACACCAGATATTTCATATCCGTATAACAACAACCAGGATTTCATAATTGAATTACATCAGATAGCTTCAGCACACAGTTACGCCATTACACAACAGCACCAAGTTTCACATGCAACATCGTAAACTTTTGGAAAGTAGCATCATACACAGTAAATAGACATATGAATCTCATCTGGGAAATTGGAAAAGCGGAAGGCAAATATAGCGCCTTCAGTGATGTTGAATGTCCTTGCAACTTTAGGCCAGTGGCTATGGATAATTGCCCACCCAACCTTCATCCTCTTCAGGAAGACTTCAATATTGTACTGTGGGTGTTGAATGAATACCTTCCTTGCCTCTTGACCATGCAGGTGGTTTGAGAGGTAATCATCGGTGAACTTCTTTGAAAAGTACTGAAAACAAAGACATGCATAAATTGCTGTGACAAATTTTGAAATGGCAAAAGGGGTAAAAACAAGGTAAAAGAGTTAGTACCATCCTATAGTTGACTGATGTCTTCTTCATTGTGAAAACAAAGATCTTGTTGTTATTTGTTGAAAGTTTCTTCAGCCTAACAATCATTCTGAGTTTCATGACTTGACTGATATTCAGGGACATCTCATTTCGCCATATTCAAAATGGGTCGAACAGTGGGTCTAAGCCTCTGACAACAGTGCCTACATGTGCAAGACCAAATTGTAAGAAACCTAAATATTAGAATGACTCCTACAACTGCACAATAATGTGCTATTAGCGAAAGGACCATGCATGAGCAAACCTCGATGGTAAATCGCAGTGTCTCCCATTGTTTCCCTACAACACACATAAGGAAGATCTTGATCAGGTTAACTCAGAGTTGCCATACTATCAATAGAGTATGTATTGAGTACAACCAAATTCGATTTATTTCTCACATGCAGAATAATACAAAATTGTACCCACAACAAATGAAAATCAAATTGCAGAATTGAACCAAACAGTTAAATGGACAACATGCCAAATGAACCACAATAGTTAACTGAGCATGACATTGCAGAATAGAAACATGTACTAGAAGATAAGACAGTTAACAAAACAAAGAATGCTTGAGTACAGTACTATGAAATGTAGCAATTGTTGGACCAAACTCTTAACTGAACATTACATTTCAGAGAACCGAACTGTTAACTGAACATCAGATTACATAACATTACAAAGGACAAATCATTAGAAGGCACTGGTGGTGGCCTCGAGAAAACAACATGAACTGTATTTTAAAGTAGACAACCACGTCGCGGTGTCGATGGTGGCCTCAAAGACGAGGTGCTCCTCCAAGATCTAGCGGTCGGCACGCATGGTAGCCATGGCGACCTCGTGGCGTGTGCGACCACGATTTGCTTCTCCGCTAAAAGATGCTACTGAGCGCCATGTTATACTGCGTGCAAAATGGCTGTGGGTGGCACTTAATTGGAGGATGGGGCCAGTGATTTCGGTGGAAGGTGTCGCGCGGTTGGTCGGGGCATGTGGGACGGGGAAGGAGGAGGATGGTGTGGGTGGGGTGTGGATTACCTGACCATATCGACGAGGCCGCATAACAAGAAGAAGGGTCGACAGTGAGGAGGCCACACAGCAAGAAGAAGAGTCATCGACGAGGAGGTTGAGCTGCCAGTAAGCAGCAATGAAGGTTTGAACTTGGAAAGCACGGAGGAATAGTGGAAATGTGGCTTTTGGTGGGAGGGAGGGGGCGGGGACATAGATATTTCCACGGTGGAAAAAAAATTCGGTCGGTGCGCGAGAAACTGGCGCGCAAGTGTGGTCCAAGCGCGGGCGGTGGACTGTAGACGACGAAGCTTCCTATGAAATCCAGAGGACAGTGTGCCAAGATATTTTATATTGCATCCCACATGATTCTTGCTAGTAAACTGTTTGTGGTATACCTCATTTTTTCATTATGTTTTGATAGACAAAATGGTGTTACGGAGGGAAAGGATGGTGTTTAAATTGCTAGAACATTTATGTAAAGTGAACATGCAACTACATGAGTGTCGTGTTTAAATTTGGATATTCTGGGTTCGTTTGGCATTTTTATGCATTAATTGAGTTTCTAGGCATTTAATTTCCATAATTCAAATTTGAACTACAAGCATATAATCTAGTGCACCAAAGTTTGTTGAAAAATCACATGTGTGTATTTGGGTGAATTTATAGGTCCCATGTAAGAATGGGAATGAAATTCAAACATCTGGGCATCGTGGCTCGGCCGGGAGAGTTGAGAAACTTGATTTTTAAATTCCTGTAAACTCAAAACTCGCCTGGAAATCATGAAACTTGGCATGGTGTCATTTCATGGCACCAACATACTGTGGTAAAAAAAAATTGGCCGCATTTGGACAAGTTTTGGTATAAGCTTCTTGCAAACCGGAGCTTTTCTCGAGAAGACTCGTGGTTCCCGAGGGGGAACGTGTCACCTTTGTGTGCGAAATGATATATGCTGCCTCCCCCACCCTTGATTTTTTAGAGATGCAAGATATTTGAACTACAAGCACATGCTCCAGTGCACCAAAGTTGGTTGAGAAATCACATGTGTGTCCTTGGGTGAATTTCTAGGTCCCATGCAAGAATGTGAATGGAATTCAAACATCTGGGCGTCGTGGCTCGGCGGGAAATATTGAGAAACTTGGTTTTTTTTAATTCCTGTAAATCCAAAACACGCATGAAAATCATGAAACTTGGCATGGTGTCATGACATGGCACCAACATGTTGTGATAATTTTTTTGGCCGAATTGGGACAAGCTTTGGTATAAGCTTCTTGCAAACCGGAGCTTCTCTCAAGAAGGCTCGTGGTTCCAAGAGGGAATGTGTCACCTCCGTGTGCGAAACGACATACATTGCCTTCTCCCGCCTTGATTTTTTTACACAGGCAGCTTAAACTAAATAGGAGTTTCATGCTAAATTTTGGAATTATTCCGGTTTCGTTTGCACTTCCTATACATTAATTGATTTTTCCAGGCATTTAATGCACATAATTCAAATTTGAAGTACAAGCGCATGCTCTAGTGCGCAAAAGTTAGTTGGAAAATCATTTATGTGTACTTGGGCAAATTTCTTGGTCCCATGGAAGAAGTGGGAATGGAATTCAAACATCTGGGCGTCTTGGCTCGGCCGGAAACATCGAGAAACTTGGTTTTAAAATTCTCGTAAATCCAAAACTCGCCTAAAAATCATGAAATTTGGCATGGTGTCATGACATGGCAACAACTTGCTATGATAAATTTTTTGTCCGATTTGCGAAGGTGCACACACTAACAATCAACAAAGTCATTTTGAAACAAGTGATGTCATGTTACAAATTGGAAACACAAGTATTATTGAAACCGTGGGCGTTCTACTTACGATTTACGTGACACCACGCATCCCATTTTTTATTGGCAAGGAGGCGCCGTGCAGGGTAGCTATTTGAGTATGGGATGCATGCAGTCAGACGCTGCGCATGCTCATATGGAGGAGAGCCCTTTGACCTCTATCCGCCGACCACCTCCCTTCCAATGTCTCCATTAATGGCGCCCGAGCCCCTATTTCATGGCATGGCTATGTCTCACTCGACTGAGATTTAAGAGAGAAAAAAGAAAATCTGAAAAGAAAGTTTTGCACGGATCTTGATGTAAGATCTGACGAACCTATATAGCATCGACTGCGACTTATAGCAAGACTGATGAACATAAGGACGGTGACAATGGATAATAATTGTTTTACATATTTAGGAAGATAATTAAAAAAGCCACATGCGGCAACGCCCGAAATACACAAGGGCAAAAGAAGAAGGAAGACAACGATCTGTCTCGCTGATGTCTACTTTCTTGATGCGTTGCTGCAGTCCACGGGAACTAGTCTCCGCGGCGAGCAGCGGTGAGCTCTTTCGTGTCCTCAAGACGCTGCTTGAGAGCATATACGAATTCCTCCACCAGCCTTTGGTGCTCAATGCGGAGCATGTCATTATGGTCCATAAGTTTCTTGACGATGACGCCAGTCCTCTTCAACAAGGCAGTGGTCTCCTCCTGCTGCTCCGCACTTCCGACGATCTTTGCCCTCAGCAGGTTGCGCTCGGCCCGGAGCTTCGCATTGTCCTCCCTTAGTTTCCGTATGACACCGGTAGCCTGTTCAAACGAGGCTTTCATGTCGGCCCAGCCAGAGATCTGATCCATTTGGCTATGGACGATTGCATGCATGTGCCTGTAGGAGTCCTCGCCTGCCCGCGAGACATTTTCCCAGGCCGCCGCGGCGCGGGAGGACATGTCTGCTGCATTTGCGGCGCGGAGGAACAACTCTTCTGCTTCTGCGGCACGGCGGGACCAGTCTGCTACATCAACGGCGCGGCGGGACCGCTGTGCTGCTTCGGCGGCATGGCGGGGCCTTTGTGCTGCTACGGCCGCGCGGTGGGACATGTCGGCTGCTTTCACAGCGAGGCGGGACATCTCTCGTGCTTCCGCTTCCATGATCACCTCTCCTTGGTAGTAATCTCTCGACCAAGAACTCACGCTGGCCATGGCAGACGCAAGGAAGCGACGATGAATGACTTGTTTGTTTTTGTGGATGAGGATCAAGTTGAGGAGGAATGCATAATCATCTTGGAGTAGTAGTATTTATAACCGAGTACTAATATGCTCCTAGGTGGGAAACCGTTTAGGTTTTGATTGGTGTGAACAAGTTTGCAATTAAATATAGCGTGGTAGTATTTTAGAATGTGAAGGGACGTAGACTCAAAATTTATTAACGGTTCTATAATTTCTAAGTGCGACACTATTCCCGGACGGCGTAATGTGGGCATGCTTTCTCGGGCGCGTACGTGGCGTTTGCACCATAGGGTGCACTGTAATAGGCGATGTCAGCACACATCTTGTTCCAACAACCATGCACGCTCGTTATTACCATCACGCATGCTTCTTTTAATTAGAATGTGTGCCCGTCTAGCGCACACGTTGTTCTGTCTAACTGTTTTTGTTTGTTGTGGCTAATCGCAAACAGTTCATCCATGTGAAGTGTATGCCATCAATCGCATACATGGTGATCTGGCTGACTATTTCTGTTGTGTTGCCTAATCGCAAACAGTTCATCCATCTGAAGTGTATGTCCTCAATCACACACACCTTCATCTGGCTGCCGGTTTCTGTTGTTCCGTCTCATCATGAACAGTTAATCCGACTGAGCTTTATGCCGTATATCGCATACACCTTCATTTGGTTGCCCATTTTTGTTCTTCTTTGTCATCGCAAACAGTTCATTGAACTGAACTGTATGCCCCGCATCAGACACAACTAAAATCAGAACCATGTTTGATGTATCCGCCATTGCAAACGTTTTGCATCTTTTTTGAAGGTTTTTTACATCACCGTTTGTGATTAATGCGTTGCACACAGTTTTGTCAAAGGGTCTCTGATTGTAGTATCGCATTAGCAGCATCCTGCAGTAGTGTGCTTTAGTAAATTTGTATGTGCCATCTCTAATTTCAAAATGAATTTTTTTGTGTGCCCCTGCCGCTCATGAAGCGACAAGGGGTGGCCAATATTTTTCCATGCTAGATGTGTTATCCTCAAGATGAGTGTTTATTCACTTGTCATTTCACAAGAGTGTGGTGGTAATAGGGATGCCCAGTCCCGAAATGAAAAAGAAATTTACTTTATGTTGGCAAATAATAAATTACTTGAAAAGTGTTGGTATGGGAGGCAACCGTGGATACGGCTAGCCATGGATTGTGAAAGAATGGAGGAAGAAAGAATAAACTTTATTTTATGTTTGGGAACCGCCTATGATGTATCTAGCATGGAGAGTATTGGGAATTACTCGGTTAGTTTCGTTGACGGGAAAATCATGCCTCTCAAAATATTTTTATCTCTCAATTTAAGCTTTGATCTCTGGCACCTCTACAAATCTCTGCTTCCCTTTGCGAATGGCCTATCTATTTACTTTTATGCAATTTTTATTTTTATTTGAGTCTCCATCTTCTCTTATAAAGCACCAACTAGGGAGTACTATGATCATACTTGTGCATTGGATGTAGCTAATATTCGAGTGTGTTTCATGAATGGATCAATGATTGAGCATGATGGTCTAGGGATAACTTTCTTTAGTGTTGATATTTTGAAAGACATGGTTGCTGGTTGATATGCTTGAGTATTGAAGTCTTCATGTCAAATATAGACTATTGCTTTGAATCATCTAAAAGTCCAAATGTCCATGCTGCAAAAGAAAAGAATATGTGATGAACATGTGAGGCAACATTCCACATCAAAAATTCTGTTTTTATCATTTACCTACACGAGGACGAGCATGGATTAAGCTTGGGGATGCTGATGAAGGAAATATGCCCTAGAGGCAATAATAAAGTTATTATTTATTTCCTTATTTCATGATAAATGTTTATTATTAATGCTAGAATTGTATTAACCGGAAACATGATACATGTGTGAATACATAGACAAACATATAGTCACTAGTATGCCTCTACTTGACTAGCTCATTAATCAAAGATGGTTATGTTTCCTAACCATAGACATGTGTTGTCATTTGATTAATGGGATCACATCATTAGGAGAATGATGTGATTGACATGACCCATTCCGTTAGCCTAGCACTTGATCGTTTAGTATATTGCTATTGCTTTCTTCATGACTTATACATGTTCCTGTAACTATGAGATTATGCAACTCCCGTTTACCGGAGGAACACTTTGGGTACTACCAAACATCACAACGCAACTGGGTGATTATAAAGGAGTACTACAGGTGTCTCCGAAGGTACATGTTGAGTTGGCGTATTTCGAGATTAGGTTTTGTCACTCCGATTGTCGGAGAGGTATCTCTGGGCCCTCTCGGTAATGCACATCACTATAAGCCTTGCAAGCAATGTGACCAATGAGTTGGTTACGGGATGATGCATTACGTAACAAGTAAAGAGACTTGCCGGTAACAAGATTGAACTAGGTATTGGATACCGACGATCAAATCTCGGGCAAATAACATACCAATGACAAAGGGAACAAAGTATGTTGTTATGCGGTTTGACCGATAAAGATCTTCATAGAATATGTAGGAGCCAATATGGGCATCCAGGTTCCGCTATTGGTTATTGACCAAGAATAGTTCTAGGTCATGTCTACATAGTTCTCGAACCCGTAGGGTCCGCACGCTTAAGGTTTCGGTGACAGTTATATTATGAGTTTATGAGTTTTGATGTACCAAAGGAGTTCGGAGTCCCGGATGAGATCGGAGACATGACGAGGAGTCTCGAAATGGTCGAGACGTAAAGATCGATATATTGGACGACTATATTCGGAGTTCGGAAAGGTTCCGAGTGATTCGGGTATTTTTCGGAGTACCGGAGAGTTACGGGAATTCGCCGGGGAGTATATGGGCCTTATTGGGCCATACGAGAATTGAGGAGAGAGGCCGAAAGGAAGGAGGCGCGCAGCCCCCCTCTGGTCCGAATTGGACAAGGGGTGCAGCCCCTCTTTCCTTCCTCCTCTCCCCCTCTTTCCCCCTTCTCCTACTCCAACAAGGAAGGAGGGAGTCCTACTCCCGGTGGGAGTAGGACTCCCCTTGGCGCGCCTCTCCCTGGCCGGCCGCCTCCTCCCCTTGCTCCTTTATATACGGGGGCAGGGGGGCACCCCATGGAGCACAAGTTGATCTACGGATCGTTCCTTAGCCGTGTGCGGTGCCCCCCTCCACCATATTCCACCTCGGTCATATCATCGCGGAGTTTAGGCGAAGCCCTGCGCCGGTAGAGCATCATCATCGTCACCACGCCGTCGTGCTGACGGAACTCATCCCCGAAGCTTTGCTGGATCGGAGCCCGGGGATCGTCATCGAGCTGAACGTGTGCTGAACTCGGAGGTGCCGTACGTTCGGTACTTGGATCGGTCGGATCGTGAAGATGTACGACTACATCAACCGCGTTGTCATAACGCTTCCACTTACGGTCTACGAGGATACATGGACGATCACTCTCCCCTCTCGTTGCTATGCCATCACCATGATCTTGCGTGTACGTAGGAAATTTTTTGAAATTACTACGTTCCCCAACAGTGGCATCCGAGCCTAGGTTTTATGCGTTGATGTTATATGCACGAGTAGAACACAAGTGAGTTGTGGGCGATATAAACCATACTGCTTACCAGCATGTCATACTTTGGTTCAACGGAATTGTGAGATGAAGCGGCCCGGACCGACATTACGCGTACGCTTACGCGAGACTGGTTTCACCGCTACGAGCACTCGTTGCTTAAAGGTGACCGGCGGGTGTCTGTCTCTCTCACTTTAGTTGAACCGAGTGTGGCTACGCCCGGTCCTTGCGAAGGTTAAAACAGCACCAACTTGACAAACTATCGTTGTGGTTTTGATGCGTAGGTAAGAACGGTTCTTGCTAAGCCCGTAGCAGCCACGTAAAATTTGCAACAACAAAGTAGAGGACGTCTAACTTGTTTTTGCAGGGCATGTTGTGATGTGATATGGTCAAGACGTGATGCTATATTTTATTGTATGAGATGATCATGTTTTGTAACCGAAGTTATCGGCAACTGGCAGGAGCCATATGGTTGTCGCTTTATTGTATGAAATGCAAACCTCCATGTAATTGCTTTACTTTATCACTAAGCGGTAGCGATAGTCGTAGAAGCAATAGATGGCATAACGACAACGATGCTACGATGGAGATCAAGGTGTCGCGCCGGTGACGATGGTGATCACGACGGTGCTTCGAAGATGGAGATCACAAGCACAAGATGATGATGGCCATATCATATCACTTATATTGATTGCATGTGATGTTTTTCCTTTATGCATCTTATCTTGCTTTGATTGACGGTAGCATTTTAAGATGATCTCTCACTAATTATCAAGAAGTGTTCTCCCTGAGTATGCACCGTTGCGAAAGTTCTTCGTGCTGAGACACCACGTGATGATCGGGTGTGATAGGGTCTACGTTCAAATACAACAGGTGCAAAACAGTTGCACACGCGGAGTACTCAGGTTAAACTTGACGAGCCTAGCATATACAGATATGGCCTCAGAACACGGAGACCGAAAGGTCGAACGTGAATCATATAGTAGATATGATCAACATAGTGATGTTCACCATTGAAACTACTCCATCTCACGTGATGATTGGACATGGTTTAGTTGATATGGATCACGTAATCACTTAGAGGATTAGAGGGATGTCTTTCTAAGTGGGAGTTCTTAAGTAATATGATTAATTGAACTTTAATTTATCATGAACTTAGTCCTGGTAGTATTTTGCAAATTATGTTGTAGATCAATAGCTTGCGTTGTTGCTTTCATATGTTTATTTTGATATGTTCCTAGAGAAAACTATGTTGAAAAATGTTAGTAGCAATGATGCGGACTTGGTCCGTGATCTGAGGTTTATCCTCATTACTGCACAGAAGAATTATGTCCTTGATGCACCGCTAGGTGACAGACCTATTACAGGAGCAGATGTAGACGTTATGAACGTTTGGCTAGCTCAATATGATGACTACTTGATAGTTTAGTGCACCATGCTTAACGGCTTAGAATCGGGACTTCAAAGACGTTTTGAACGTCATGGACCATATGAGATGTTCCAGGAATTGAAGTTAATATTTCAAGAAAATACCCGAGTTGAGAGATATGAAGTCTCCAACAAGTTCTATAGCTAAAAGATGGAGGAGAATCGCTCAACTATTGAGCATGTGCTCAGATTGTCTGGGTACTACAATCACTTGAATCAAGTGGGAGTTGATCTTCTAGATAAGATAGTGATTGACAGATTTCTCTAGTCACCACCACCAAGTTAGTAGAACTTCGTGATGAACTATAATATGCAAGGGATGAAGGGATGACAAAAGTGATTCCCAAGCTCTTCATGATGTTGAAATCGACGAAGGTGGAAATCAAGAAAGAGCATCAAGTGTTGATGATTGACAAGATCACTAGTTTCAAGAAAAGGGCAAAGGGAAAGAAAGGGAAACTTCAAGTAGAATGGCAAGCAAGTTGTCACTCCCGCGAAGAAGCCCAAAGCTGGACCAAAGCCTGAAACTGAGTGATTATACTGCAAAGGAAATGGTCACTAGAAGCGGAAATGCCTTGAATATTTGGTGGATAAGAAGGATGGAAAAGTGAACAAGGGTATATTTGATATACATGTTATTGATGTGTACCTTACTAGTGTTTATAGTAACCCCTGAGTATTTGATACTTGTTTGGTTGCTAAGATTAGTAACTCGAAACAGGAGTTACAGAATAAACAGAAACTAGTTGAGGGTGAAGTGACGATGTGTGTTGGAAGTGGTTCCAAGATTGATATGATCATCATCGCACACTCCCTATACTTTCGAGATTAGTGTTGAACCTAAAAAAATGTTATTTGGTGTTTGCGTTGAGCATGAATATGATTTGATCATGTTTATTGCAATACGATTATTCATTTAAAGTCAGAGAATAATTGTTGTTCTGTTTACATGAATAAAACCTTCAAATGGTCATACACCCAATGAAAATAGTTTGTTGGATCTCGATCGTAGTGATACACATATTCATAATATTGATGCCAAAAGATGAAAAAATAATAATGATAATGCAACTTATTTGTGGCACTGCCGTTTGGGTCATATCGGTGTAAAGCGCATGAAGAAACTCCATAAAGATGGATTTTCGGAATCACTTGGTTATGAATCATTTGATATTTGCGAACCGTGTCTTTTGGGCAAGATGACTAAAACTCTGTTCTTCGGAACAATGGAACGAGCTACTAACTTGTTGGAAATAATACATACCGATGTATGAGATCCAATGAGTGTTGATACTCGTGGCAAGTATCGTTATTTTCTGACCTTCACAAGATGATTTGAGAGATATGGGTATATCTACTTGATGAAACATAAGTCTGAAATAGTTGAAAGGTTCAAAGAATTTCAGAGTGAAGTGGAAAAATCATCGTAACAAGAAAATAAAGTTTCTGCGATCTGATCGCGGAGACGAATATTTAAGTTACGAGTTTGGTCTTTAGTTAAAACAATGTGGAATAGTTTCACAGCTCACGCCACCTGGAACACCACAACGTTATGGTGTGTCCGAACGTCGTAACCGCACTTTATTGGATATGGTGCGATCTATGATGTCTCTTATCGGTTTTACCACTATCGTTTTGGAGTTGTGCATTAGAGACAGCTGCATTCACGTTTAATAGGGCACCATCTAAATCCGTTGAGACGACACCGTATGAACTATGGTTTAGCAGTAAACCTAAGCTGTCGTTTCTTAAAGTTTGGAGTTGCGATGCTTATATGAAAAAGGTTTTCAACTTGATAAGCTCGAACCCAAATCGGAGAAGTGCGTCTTCATAGAATACCCAAAGGAAACTGTTGGGTACACCTTCTATCACAAATCCGAAGGCAAAAACATTCGTTGCCAAGAATGGATCCTTTCTAGAGAAGAAGTTTCTCTCGAAAGAAGTGAGTGGGAGGAAAGTAGAACTTGATGAGGTAACTGTACCTGCTCCCTTATTGGAAATTAGTTCATCACAGAAATCTGTTCCTGTGACTACTACACCAATTAGTGAGGAAGTTAATGATGATGATCATGAAACTTCAGATCAAGTTACTACAGAACCTCGTAGGTCTTCCAGAGTACGGTCCGCACCAAAGTGGTACGGTAATCCTGTTCTGAAAGTCATGTTACTAGACCATGATAAACCTAGGAACTATGAGGAAGCGATGATGAGCCCAGATTCCGCAAAATGGCTGGAGGCCATAAAATCTGAGTTAGGATCCATGTATGAGAACAAAGTGTGGACTTTGGTTGACTTGCCCGATGATCGGCAAGCCATTGAGAATAAATGGATCTTTAAGAAGAAGACTGACGTTGATGGTAATGTAACTGTCTATAAAGCTCGACTTGTTGTGAAAGGTTTTTGACAAGTTCAAGGGGTTGACTACGATGAGACTTTCTCACCCGTAGCGATGCTTAAGTCTGTCCGAATCATGTTAGCTATTGCTGCATTTCATGATTATGAAATTTGGCAAATGGATGTCAAAACTGCATTCTTGAATGGATTTCTGGAAGAAGAGTTGTATATGATGCAACCAGAAGGTTTTGTTGATCCAAAAGGTGCTAACAAAATATGCAAGCTCCAGTAATCCATCTATGGACTGGTGCAAGCATCTCAGACTTGGAATATACGCTTTGATAAGTTGATCAAAGCATATTGTTTTTGTACAGACTTACGGTGAAGCCTGTATTTACAAGAAAGTGAGTGGGAGCACTACAACATTTCTGATAAGTATATGTGAATGACATATTGTTGATCGGAAATAATGTAGAATTATTCTGCAAAGCATAAAGGAGTGTTTGAAAGGAGTTCTTTAAAAGAAAGACCTCGGTAAAACTGCTTACACATTGAGCATCAAGATCTATATAGATAGATCAAGACGCTTGATAAGATTTTTCAATGAATACATACCTTGATAAATTTTTTGAAATGGTTCAAAATGGAACAGTCAAAGAAGGAGTTTTTGCCTGTGTTGCAAGGTGTGAAGTTGAGTAAGACTCAAGAGCCGACCATGGCAGAAAATAGAAAGAGAATGAAAAGTCATTCCCTATGCCTCAGTCATAGGTTCTATAAAGTATGCTATGCTGTGAACCAGACATATTGTATACCTTGCTCTGAGTTTGGCAAAGGAATACAATTTTGATCTAATAGTAGATCACTGGACATGGGTCAAGAATATCCTTAGTGAGGACTAAGGAGATGTTTCTCGATTATGAAGGTGATAAAAGAGCCCGTCGTTAAAGTTACAACGATGCAAGCTTTTACACCAATCCAAATGACTCTAAGTCTCAATCTGGATACATATTGAAAGTGGGAGCAATTAGCTAGAGTAGCTCCGTGCAGAGCATTATAGACATAGAATATTTGCGAAATACATACGGCTCTGAATATGACAGACCCGTTGACTAAGCTTCTCTCACGAGCAAAACATGATCATACCTTAGTACTCTTTTGGGTGTTAATCACATAGAGATGTAAACTAGATTATTGACTCTAGTAAACCCTTTGGGTGTTGATCACATGATGATGTGAACTATGGGTATTAATCACATGCAGATGTGAATATTGGTGTTAAATCACATAGTGATGTGAACTAGATTATTGACTCTAGTGCAAGTGGGAGACTGAAGGAAATATGCCCTAGAGGCAATAATAAAGTTATTATTTATTTCCTTATTTCATGATAAATGTTTATTATTCATGCTAGAATTGTATTAACCGGAAACATGATACATGTGTGAATACATAGACAAACATATAGTCACTAGTATGCCTCTACTTGACTAGCTCATTAATCAAAGATGGTTATGTTTTCTAACCATAGACATGTGTTGTCATTTGATTAATGGGATCACATCATTAGGAAAATGATGTGATTGACATGACCCATTCCGTTAGCCTAGCACTTGATCGTTTAGTATATTGCTATTGCTTTCTTCATGACTTATACATGTTCCTGTAACTATGAGATTATGCAACTCCCGTTTACCGGAGGAACACTTTGGGTACTACCAAACGTCACAACGTAACTGGGTGATTATAAAGGAGTACTACAGGTGTCTCCGAAGGTACATGTTGAGTTGGCGTATTTCGAGATTAGGTTTTGTCACTCCGATTGTCGGAGAGGTATCTCTGGGCCCTCTCGGTAATGCACATCACTATAAGCCTTGCAAGCAATGTGACCAATGAGTTGGTTACGGGATGATGCATTACGTAACAAGTAAAGAGACTTGCCGGTAACGAGATTGAACTAGGTATTGGATACCGACGATCAAATCTCGGGCAAGTAACATACCGATGACAAAGGGAACAAAGTATGTTGTTATGCGGTTTGACCGATAAAGATCTTCGTAGAATATGTAGGAGCCAATATGGGCATCCAGGTTCCGCTATTGGTTATTGACCAAGAATAGTTCTAGGTCATGTCTACATAGTTCTCGAACCCGTAGGGTCCGCACGCTTAAGGTTTCGATGACAGTTATATTATGAGTTTATGAGTTTTGATGTACCGAAGGAGTTCGGAGTCTCAGATGAGATCAGGGACATAACGAGGAGTCTCGAAATGGTCGAGACGTAAAGATCGATATATTAGACGACTATATTCGGAGTTCGGAAAGGTTCCGAGTGATTCAGGTATTTTTCGGAGTACCGGAGAGTTACGGGAATTCGCCGGGGAGTATATGGGCCTTATTGGGCCATACGGGAATTGAGGAGAGAGGCCGAAAGGAAGGAGGCGTGCAGCCCCCCTCTGGTCCGAATTGGACAAGGGGTGCAGCCCCTCTTTCCTTCCTCCTCTCCCTCTCTTTCTCCCTTCTCCTACTCCAACAAGGAAGGAGGGAGTCCTACTCCCGGTGGGAGTAGGACTCCCCTTGGCGCGCCTCTCCCTGGCCGGCCGCCTCCTCCCCTTGCTCCTTTATATACGGGGGCAGGGGGGCACCCCATGGAACAGAACTTGATCTACGGATCATTCCTTAGCCGTCTGCGGTGCCCCCCTCCACCATATTCCACCTCGGTCATATCGTCGTGGAGTTTAGGCGAAGCCCTGCGCCGGTAGAGCATCATCATCGTCACCACGCCGTCGTGCTGACGAAACTCATCCCCGAAGCTTTGCTGGATCGGAGCCCGGGGATCGTCATCGAGCTGAACGTGTGCTGAACTCGGAGGTGCCGTACGTTCGGTACTTGGATCGGTCGGATCGTGAAGACGTACGACTACATCAACCGCGTTGTCATAACGCTTCCGCTTATGGTCTACGAGGGTACGTGGACGATCACTCTCCCCTCTCGTTGCTATGCCATCACCATGATCTTGCGTGTACGTAGGAATTTTTTTGAAATTACTACGTTCCCCAACAGCTGATACGTCTCAACGTATCTATAATTTTTTATTGTTCCATGTTGTTATATTATCATTCTTGGATGTTTTACATTCATTTTATAGCAACTTCATATCATTTTTTGGGACTAACCTATTGACATAGTGCCTAGTGCTAGTTGTTGATTTTTGCTTGTTTTTTACTTCGCAGAATATCAGAACCAAACGAAGTCCAAATGCCACGAAACCTTTGGAGATTTTTTTGGACCAGTAGACTACCTGGGAACCAAAGAAGCACCAGAGGGGAGGCTCGTGGGGGCCCACAACCCACCAGGGCGCGCCAGAGGCCCTAAGCGGACTCAGGTGGGTGGTGGGGCCCATGGGAGTCCTTTCCACCGTCTCTCAGCTCTATAAATTCTCAAATATTCTAGAAAGCCTAGAGGAGTCGACGAAACACAATTCCAGCCACCGTAAGTTCCCAAACCACGAGATCCAATCTAGAGCCCTTTTTCAGCACCTTGCCGGAGGGGAACACAATCACGGAGGGGTTCATCATCCTCATTGGTGCTCCTTCGATGATGCATGAGTATTTTACCACAGACCTACGGGTCCGTAGGGAGTAGCTATGGCTTCCTCTCTCTTTTTGGTTCTCAATACAATATTCTCCTCGATGTTCTTGGAAATTTATTTGATGTAATGACTTTTTGCGGTGTGTTTGTTGGGATCCGATGAATTGCGAGTTTATGATCAGATCTATCTATGAATATTATTTGAGTTTTCTTTGATCTCTTATATGCATGATTATTTTAGTCTCGTATTTCTTCTCCAAAACTTTGGTTTAGTTAGGCCAACTAGATAGATTTTACTTGCAATGGGAAAAGGTGCTTTATGATGGGTTCAATCTTGCGGTGCTCAATCTCAGTGACAGAAGGAGACATGACACGCATGTATCGTTGCTATTAAGGATAAAAAGATGGGGTCTATTCCTACATGAATAGATCTTGTCTACATCAGGTCATCATTCTTATTGCATTACTCCGTTCTCCATGAACTTAGTGCACTAGATGCATGCTGGATAGTGGTCGGTGTGTGGAGTAATACTAGTAGATGCATGCAGAGTTGGTCTACTAATTTTGGATGTGATGCCTATATACATGATCATTGCCTTGGATATCCTTATAATTATTTGCTCTTCTATCAATTGCCCAACAGTAATTTGTTTACCCACCATATGCTATTTTCTCGAGAGAAGCCACTAGTGAGATCTACAGCCCCCGGGTCTATTTTCTATCATATTGTTTTCACATCTATTATTCCAAAAATCCAAAAATACCTTGCTGTATTTTTCTTTCTTTATTTTATTTTGTATTTTTGTCAGATCTATTTATCCAATCTCATATAATTTAATCTATCTCAATACCGAGGAGGGATTGACAACCCTTCTTACGCGTTGGGTTGCAAGTATTTATTCTTTGTGTGCAGGTACCGTTTACATAGTGTTGCTTGGTTCTTCTACTGAATTGATAAGCTTGGTTTCATAACTGAGGGAAATACTTATCGTTGATGTGCTGCATCATCCTTTTGTTCTTCGGGGAAATACCAACGCAGATACAAGCAATCAGAGAGGTTCGAGGAGATCTTAATGAAGAAGGAAGAGGCATGCGTCAGGCGCTCGGAAATCAAGGAGGAGCGGAAGGCGGAGAGGTTCAAGCAGTTGATGGATGCGACGGAGAAGAAGATCAAGCCCGAAGAAAGGAGGACCATGATCGCGGAAAGGAAGGTGGCGCTCGAGGAGAAGAAGGCCATGCTAGAGGAAAGAAGGGTGATGAAGATCGCCGCCAATGCGGAGGACGCCAAGATGTTGGCCTTGAATATCGACTCTTTGGATGACGAAGCTAGAATTATCGTGCAATCCATCCGCTATCAGATGCTGGAGCAGCAAAACGATCAGTTGGTGGTGGCGCAAGATGAGGACGCGCCGGAGGCGGAGGTGGACGCGGACGCGGAGGCTGCCTACGCGGCGTCGACAGCACCTCCTTGATCGGGAAGCATCTTGGTGGGATGGCCGGTCCGGCAGGGCAGAAATGCACGGACTGCCGGCCTGATGTTCTTTTGGATTCGGGCATGTAAAAACTAAGCATATTTGCCTTTTGTTTGTGATCGGGATGCGATCCGGTACGGGTGTGATCCCGCGCGTTGCGTGGATCAGCATAGATTTAAATTTGAATTTGCTGGCAAGTAAAATGCGGCTAAGGTTGGATGGCTGCCTCCCGCTTCCGTGTCCGCGGACTGATCCTCTTCTATCTACGGACGGATGTGGAAGGTTTTTTGCGAGTTGCGTTGAAGATGCCCTTAGCTTCATCCTGCTACCCCAGCGGCCATCTCTCGCTCGCGTGAGGAAGCTATGGCACGGTGCGTGAAAAAAAATGGATTCCTTATCCTAAAAGAAAAAAAGAATCCTTGCAATTCAAAAACGGATTCCAGTGACAAAACTCCATGCATCCCCGTCGGGAGCTGACCGCGTCTGGTCAAAACAATTCACCGGACGAACCGAAGCAGGAACAAAACGTGCGTGCGTACACTTTGGACCTTTCCCTCCACTAAAAAAGGCTTCACGCTAGCAATGTACATCATGAAAGTTGAGCAGCCGGCTCCTCTGCCTTGTCCTGTGATCGGACCCCTTCCCTACTGGACCCCGTCGCAGCCGCACCCGCGCCCAGGCAGCCAGCGCCGTCGGTTCCTCGTGCGCGCTCCCGAGCGTCGCTGGCCCAGCCCCTGAGATGCTCTACCACGTCGTCCGCGAACACGGCGCTCTTGAACGAGCTCCCCATCTGCATCAATCAATTCAATTTGTCAAGGCTCTGTTAGTCAGGGACTCAGGGTTGAGAATCATGTCTTGTTCCTGACTAAAGCACTCACATGAGAGACGATGGCGTATAGGGGGAGCGTGCTGTAGCTGCATAGGACCTGGACGACCACGCTGGCGGGGGTCAAACCAAGCAAACGTACCTCGGTCAGCTATATTTGCATCGATCATCTGACTGACAAACATGCGTGATTCGATCGATCCAAGAGGGGAGAGCAGCTACGACGTACCATATGGTGATTCTTGACACGCTGTATCCGAGCCTGTCCATGATGCAGGAGTTGAAGCTGAACATGGCCTGCACCCACAAGAGGAGCTCAGAATTTCAACATGTGACGGGACGATGCGATGTGTTTATTCCTGTGTGCGCGTGCACGCTTACTAGCGTCCAGAACAAGTAGGCGAACTCGTAGGCGTTCTGGAAGAGGATGAAGTGGATGAGGATGAGCAGCATCCGGGGACTGCGGAACCAGAAGAGGTCGTCCGACGGGTCGACGGCGATGTCCCCGGCCTCCACGGCCGCGCGCTTCAGGTTCACCTCGTACGCCATCCGGGTTATGATGTGCTCCAGCTTCGTCCCGATCACAAGCAGCAGCTGCATGCATGCACAGCAGGCACACGCACGTTTGAATGATGCATGACAGTAAAGCAATTAGAGGATCAGGTCACAGGCACTTACAGTCAACGGGACGAGTGAGATCCAGAAGTATGAGTGCCACCCTGCATCACGAGTTTCCAGTCGCCATTGTCAACTTTGTTAGGAAACAGTACAGCATGCAGACAGTCTTGGACAAGTATACTAAGAGAAATGAAGCGTACCGGTGACGTTAATTAGCAGGAAGAACATCACGAATATCCAATAGTACCATCTACAGTGAACAAACTCAAGTTAGTACAAATACGTGGTTCGAAAAAGAAGTTGGCAACAAAAATAGACGGTCGTTCATTATAAGCTCTGACTGACAGCAGTCGATCTTTTTTCCTTTTTTTGGCTGGGAACAGCGGCCGATCTTCCACTCCCTGCACGAACTTACTTTATCCCAACAACTCTCTTGTAATCCTTCTCGAGGGCCTTGATCATGTAGTCGTAGAAGTTGTATTCTCGGTTCCCCCTGAAGTGCTCCTGTACGTCAACCAGAAATACAACAGTGGTGCAAAACCAACCAGAAATCAGAAACAAGAAGAAAAGTCCGAGTCCGCACGCATGAATGCCAAGTAAGTACAGTAAGAAGCATCTATGTACCATCAGGAAACCAAGCCTCATGGCGATGTAATCGTCCTTGGTTACCGATCCGTAGAACTGCTTGAAGAAAGAACGCTGGAAGGGAAGATGCCGCACGTGGGTCACCCAAGTTCAGAAGTTCACACATAGAGCAAGTAGTAGTAATAGAAATCTCAAGTTTACTGCTGCGCGTACCATCCACAGCAGGATCATGGTGGCTTTGCCGTACCCCTTGTACCGGTCCTGGATGAACTTGCGCTGCTGCATCTTCATCATCATCTCAGGACCTGCAGCTGTTGGTAGGCAAGCAAGCACACCTCGATTCATCAGCCTTATGAACATTACCACCAATTACCAATCTATTGATGCCCTACCACTGTTGCCGTCAGACTTGATACTCTTCTCCCACTGTTTCCATTTCCGCATCTGCGAATGGTTTACTGTCAGGTCAACGTGGAAGTTCAGAAATGCCAAGCAACGTTGGGAACAGTACTAGTTTAATTACCTGTAGAAGCCCCAGCAGCACGGTGAAGGCGCTGAGAGCGACATGCGTTACAGCTAGGACGAAGATGAAGATGTGTATCTGTTCCAAGGCGTGTAGCGAGAGCAACGGCACTTTTCCCTGAAACATATGGGTTCAGAGCTACTAAAATATCCAAATATGTAGATGCGTTGCAGCAAATAACAGAGCAATAGTACTGGTTAACAAAATAAAAAGGTCCACTGACACTGACAGTGTCTTCTAGTTTTACCATTACCACGTCGGTTCTGGCGATAAAAAACAGAGAGTGCAGTGTACCAAGACCTCGATCGGACTAAACCCTGTTTCTGGACAGAGTAGACTTGTCTGACGCAGTTTTCTAAACCTACGATGCGCCGACTCTGACACATGTCCAAACCGGCCACTATGATGTTATAATAACATTTTCAAACCTGTTTGCTCGAGCAGTACCCCGTGGCTGCTGCGCGCTCTCCCTTGAGCAGCCTCCTCGCGCCCGCGCCCACGCCCACGCCGGAGGCGGAGACGCCGTAATGCGCCGTCGCCGAGCTGGCGCCGGGGACGCACGGCAGCCAGTGGCCCATGAGGCTCTCGTCGATGCAGATCTTCTGTATCAGGTCTTGGGACACCACGAGCATCAGCGAGATGAACCCCAGCAGCATCAGCTCTGCCGCCATGCGCACGCAAAGCCACGCGTCAGCGACAAGCAAGCAAGCAAGCGAGGAAGCGGCTGTTACCACATGAATGAATGAATGAATGAAGGTCAATGGACGGGGAGAGGGAGACGACCGACTGACCTTCTTTGAGCTTGAGCAGCGCCTCGTACAGGGTCTCCCTCCGGTGAACCAGCGCCTGCACTCCACCCACTCGTGAGTCAGGGGCACTGGGGAACATTATTTGCGACAAGATCGATCGAATATAACTGTATGGTTGTTGATTTGATCACCTTCCCGAGATAATGCAGGGAGCGCTCGAAGATGATGGAGATGAGGACGATGACGGAGCACACCGACGCGACGATCCATGTCGGGGTGTCCTCCAGAGTCGCGCCACCAGCGCCGGCCATCACTGACGACCGGCTGGTTTTCTTTCCTCCCTCCTCCTCCTCCTCACCTTGCCCGCTCCGTACTCTTCGTCCTTCTCATACTTATATGCTTCATCAGTATAAAGTATTGTCACACGGAGTACTGAGCTTTTCAGGGCCTTGTAGACTGACAGTGGCAGCTCAGATGTCCGTCGCAGGCCCCTTTAACCCTGACCGTATTAGCCAAGACTCTCTTTAGCTCCACGTTTCTTTTCCCAAAGGCCAAAGCGATTCATTTTCTTTCCCAAAAGAGAACAGCTAAGCCCATGGTTTTCTTTCTCGGTGTATTATGTCCCGTATGGTATTTTAACCGCGAATGACTCAAAAGCTTCACCACACTCGAAAAAAAGAGATTCAAAAGCTGCCACTAGAATTTATCTTTGTGGAAGTTTCGTTGATCAGCTTGACGATAATGGCGCATGGAGGCCAATGGGTATTGTCTGTTCCACTGACGTGGAGGCTGAAAAGCTGGTTGGCGTTTCAAGTGCAAGGTGAGCGTGTGACCTGGAAATCGAGGGGAGGATGCTGGGCGTGAGTTGCCCAATGGCCCGGGTTCCGACCCATAGATGCCCGGGAATGGGGCTGCACCTTCTACTTCGGTGCCTATTAGTATTTTGAGATTTGGTTCTTTTCAGCCAGCTTCCGCTCCTCCTAGATTGTGGAGCGATAGGGTGGAGTCTGAGGATGTCCTAGAAGGCACGCTCCCTCCCCTGGATTTTGCAGAGGCAGATGATTCTCTGGATGAGTGCTTGGAGGTGACTGTCACTGCGATGACTTCGGCCGAGGGGAGGGACGATCTTGGGCAGGTGGCCCCCCGTACTCCCACCCCTGCTGCTATTTCGCCGCACGGGAGGACTCCGACGAGATCGGCCGCAGAGGTGGCTGTGTTACCGATCAGTGACGGGACGGGTTTGGGAGGGGGACCCGGGCAGGTGGCCTGGGCTCCCTCTTCTCCTGCGGTGGCCAGGGTGGCCGAGCCTGCGGCGTTGACCGCTCAGCAGCTGACGCCGACAGTGTGGGCCACGGCGCCCTCCGGCCTGAGGGTCGGATCTGGTGGGGAGCGGGGGCAAGTACCCCCCGCCTTCACTTCTCCTCACGGGACTCCAGATTGGGAGCGTGGGCAGGTGGCCCAGCACTCACTAACCCCGCGTTTGCCGACGGATCTTGGTGACTCTCCGTGCGTTGGGGGTGGGGCAGGAGGCCTTACCCCAAACGGGGCGACTCTGGAGGAGGTCATCGCTTTTGGAGGTATTCCGGATCCTATGTTTGAGGGGAGACGGATGAGCTGCTGCCTCCAGGAGCTGCCGCCTCCAAGACCAGCCGGATGTTGATGATTTGCAGCTGAGGTGCGCCATGCGGGTGGCCAAGCTTCATGACATTGAGGTCACCACTGGTATGTCGGTCAACACTTCCAATTCAATTATGTACTTTTCAATGATGAGATTATTCACAATGCAAATCAGTTAGGAGTTTCACTAGGTAGTAATGATAGTGAAATCTCTAAATCCATTAATGATATCCTGGACCTCGTAGCGGAACGTGCTTTAGAGTTGATTCACAACTTAGCAGCGGTCAAACCTATGAACGATTCTGACATAGATGCTTTGGGAGTCAGGGTGCTAGATACTTTCTGTGTGGATCTTGCCCCATCCCTCCCTGAGACAGAGGAGGATGACGGTTCTATGCCCCTAGGGGATGTTGCCCCGGTCGAGGATCAGGTTGTTAGATCCACGGAGCCCGGTTGTGAGGACCGGATAGAGGATCAGAACAAGCCTAGAAAGTGGAGGCGAAAGATTTATCCAGCATCCGCGGTGCGTAGAAGTGCTAGGATCCGTACTACTAAAAAATTTCATGATGAATTATGAGAGGCATCTTTTGGAATAGCAGAGGTCTGACTGACTTGGCTAAAGAAGGTTTCTAGCAGATGCTTCCATTGAGCACAGGTTGGATTTTATCGCCTTCTCTCAAACAGGAAGGGACAATTTCTCTCCTTAGTTTCTAAGCACTTTATTGGGAGGTGTCGATTTTGATTAGCATTGCCTTCCCCCAAGAGGAAGATCTGGGGGGATCTTACTTGGGGTTAGATGTGAGATGTTGGAAGTACGAAGTGTGGTTATGGGTGATTTTGCCATCAAATTTCGGGTTAGATCCAAGGTCGATGGCTTTAATTGGACACTGGTAGCGGTATATGGGGCCGCGCAGCTGGAACTCAAACCAGACTTCTTGGCGGATCTCGTTCGTATTTGTGGGTCTGAGCAACTTCCAATCTTGGTTGGGGGTGACTTTAACATTATTAGAAGGAGAAAAGAAAAGAACAACGATAATTTTGACGCCAGGTGGTCGTTCATGTTTAATACCATTATTGAAAGCTTGGATCTCAAAGAAATAGAGCTTTCGGGTAGAAAATTCACTTGGGCTAATACCTTGCAAAACCCGACGTATGAGAAGCTGGATCGAGTCCTAGCGAGCGTCGACTGGGAATAGAAATTCCCTCTGGTAACAGTCCAAGTGTTATCTCATGGTATCTCTTACCACACCCCTTTGCTGGTTGACTCTGGTGAGGCAACGGATGTGGGTAATAAAAATACCTTTTCTTTTGAACTAGCGTGGTTTGAAAGAGAAGGTTTCCTGGATCTTATAGGCAGGGAATAGGCGAAAGATGCAGGGGGGTGGTCTCCTATTGAGAAATGGCAGAATAAGATTAGGCACTTGAGAAGTTTCTTGCGAGGGGGGCTAAGCATCTCAGTGGGATTTATAAGGTTGAAAAGGAAAACCTCCTTACACTTATTCATTCCCTAGATTTAAAAGCCGAGTCCACAATTTTAGAAACCTCGGAGCTTCATGCAAGTAGACACGGAGATGGGATTGAAAGAACTTCTGTGAGAAGAGGAGTTGAAGTGGGCATTGCGAGGTAAGGTTCACAAAGTTGTCCAAGGGGACGCCAACACTCAATTCTTTCATATGATCGCCAATGGCAAGCATAGAAAGAAAAGAAATCTTTCAGCTTGAGCAAGACGAGGGGATGATTTTAGGACAGGAAAACCTAAAATTATACATAACCAATTACTACAAGCAGCTATTTGGGCCTCCAGAGGATAATTATGTGTCCTTGGATGAGTCTAGGATTGAGGATGTTCCTCAGCTGGCTGTGGATGAGAACGATGTATTAACTACCCCATTTTCGGAGAAAGAGGTGTTTGAAGCTATTTCACAGATGAAGAATAATAAAGCTCCGGGGCCGGATGGATTTTCGGCGGGGTTTTATAAAAAATGCTGGCACATAATTAAAGGGGATTTGTTACCGATGTTCCATGATCTATTTTCTGGACAGCTTCAGTTGTTTCATCTGAATTTTGGAATAATAACATTGCTTCCAAAGAAAACAGAGGCTGGGAGAATTGAGCAGTTCAGGCCTACCTGTCTTCTTAATGTTAGTTCCAATTTTTTTACCAAGGTTGGGACTAATAGACTCACATAGATTGCGCACTCTGTGGTGCAGTCGACCCAAACTGCTTTCATGCCGGACAGAAACATCCTAGAAGGGGTTGTGGTCCTTCATGAAATGCTCCATGAAATCCATACGAAAAAACTAGACGGGGTTGTTTTCAAAGTGGATTCCGAAAAAGCGTATGATAAAGTTAGATGGCCATTTCTGCAACAGGCATTGCGCATGAAAGGTTTTGATCAGGCCTGGAGACACCAGGTTGAATCTTTCACGCAAAAAGGGAGTGTCGGAATCAAAGTGAATGATGACATAGGTCACTACTTCCAAACACATAAGGGCCTGAGACAAGGAGATCCAATGTCACCTATTCTGTTCAACATTGTAGTCGACATGTTGGCAATTCTAATAGGAAGGACAAGGATGCTGGTCAAGTAGGTGGCCTGGTACCTCATCTAGTTGATGAAGGGGTGTCTATCCTACAGTATGCCGATGATACTATTATCTTCATGGAGCATGGCTTGTCAAAAGCGAGAAACATGAAGCTGGTGTTATGCTTATTCGAACAATTGACCGGGTTAAAGATTAACTTCCACAAAAGCGAATTGTTCTGCTTCGGAAGAGCCAAAGAGGAACAAGAGGCGTACAAACAATTGTTCAGGTGTGAACTAGGGGCTTTACCTTTCACATATTTGGGTATACCAATTCACCATCGTAAGCTAAAGAATAGAGAATGGAAGTGTATTGAGGATCGATTTGAAAAGAAACTGAGTTGCTGGAAGGGCAAGCTGATGTCATATGGGGCCTGATTAATTCTCATTAATTTGGTACTCACGAGCATACATATGTTTTTCTTGTCTTTTTTCGAGGTACCAATTGGAGTTCGGAAAAGACTGGATTTCTATCGGGTCCGCTTCTTCTGGCAGGGTGATGACCTAAAAAGAAAGTATAGACTCGCTAAATGGGATATTATTTGTCGACCGAAAGACCAAGGGTCTATAGGTATCGAAAATCTTGAGGTTAAGAACAGATGTATTCTAAGCAAGTGGCTGTATAAGCTATCTGTAGAGTCGGAGGCCACGTGGGCGCAGATTCTGCGTAATAAGTACCTTCATTCGAAAACTTTGTCCCAGGTGATAGTGAGGCCGACGGACTCACCTTTTTGGAAAGGACTGATGAGAGTTAAATTAGTCATTTTCAACAAGACACAGTTTCTAGTCGGAAATGGTACCTGAAGGAGTCCTGGACTAGGGGGTGTCCGGATAGCCGAACTATCATCATCGGCCGGACTCCAAGACTATGAAGATAAAAGATTGAAGACTTCGTCCCGTGTCCGGATGGGACTTTCCTTGGCGTGGAAGGCAAGCTTGGCGATACGGATATGTAGATCTCCTATCATTGTAACCGACTCTGTATAACCCTAGCCCTCTCCGGTGTCTATATAAACCGGATGGTTTTAGTCCATAGGACGAACAACAATCATACCATAGGCTAGCTTCTAGGGTTTAGCCTCCTTGATCTCATGGTAGATCTACTCTTGTAATACCCACATCATCAATATCAATCAAGCAGTACGTAGGGTTTTACCTCCATCAAGAGGGCCCGAACCTGGGTAAAACATCGTGTCCCTTGTCTCCTGTTACCATCCGCCTAGACGCACAGTTCGGGACCCCCTACCCGAGATCCGCCGGTTTTGACACTGACATTGGTGCTTTCATTGAGAGTTCCTCTGTGTCGTCACCGATAGGCTCGATGGCTCCTTCGATTGTCAACAATGACGCAGTCCAGGGTGAGAGTTTTCTCCCCGGACAGATATTCGTATTCGGCGGCTTTGCACTGCGGGCCAATTCGCTTGGCCATCTGGAGCAGATCGAAAGCTACGTCCCTGGTCGTCAGGTCAGATTTGGAAGTTTGAACTTCACGGCGGACGTCCGCGGAGACTTGATCTTCGATGGATTCGATCCACAGCCGAGCACGCCGCACTGTCACGATGGGCATGATTTAGCTCTGTAGCCGGACAGTGCCCTGGAGGCCGCACACGAGTCCGCTCCGACCCTCAATTCGGAGCCGGCTGCGTAGATCGAGGACGGGTGGCTAGACACCGCCTCGGGGGCTGCAACCTCTACGGCGATGGAGCCAAATACTGACCTTGTCCCTTGTGAAGCTCGTGACTCTGAGGTGCCGGACTCCTCGCCGGACTCCGCACCTCTCGCAACCCCTCCAATTGAATCCGATTGGGCGCCGATCATGGAGTTCACCGCTGCGGACATCTTTCAACACGCACCTTTCGGCGACATCTTGAGTTTGCTAAAGTATCTCTCATTATCAGGAGAGCCCTGGCCAGACTGCGGTTAGGACGGTTGGGATGCGGACGACGAAGAAATTCAAACCCCACCCACCACCCACTTAGTAGCCACTGTCGACGATCTAACCGACATGCTAGACTTCGACTCCGAAAACATCGACGGTATGGACGACGATGCCGGAGACGACCAAGAACCAGCGCCTACTGGGCACTGGAAAGCCACCTCATCATATGACATATACATGGTGGATATCCCAAAAGATGGGAATGGCGAAGGAATAACGGAGGATGACCCCTCCAAGAAACAGCCCAAGCGCCGGCGTCAGCGGCGCCGCTCTAAATCCCGCCACAGCAAGAATGGAGATTCCGGCACCGGAGATAATAACACCCTAGACAGTGCCGAAGACAACGCCCTCCAGCAAGATTCAGCACAGGAGGACGGAGAAGCCATCCCTCATGAGAGAGCGGCAGACGAAGAGCTAGAGGATGATAATTACATGCCTCCCTCCGGAGACGAGGCAAGCCTCGACGATGACGAATTTGTCGTGCCTGAGGATCCCGTCGAACAAGAGCGTTTTAAATGCAGGCTTATGGCCACGGCAAACAGCCTCAAGAAAAAGCAGCAACAGCTTAGAGATGATCAAGATCTGCTAGCCGACAGATGGACTGAAGTCCTTGCAGCCGAAGAGCATGAGCTCGAACGCCCCTCCAAAAGCTACCCCAAACGCAAGCTGCTCCCCCGATTAGAGGAGGAGGCATATAAACCTGCATGACCAGCGCACAATATGGCTGACCGACCACCCCGTGGCCGCGACAGAGAGGCCTCTAGGCCCCCCACTAGAACCGTACCCCGACATCGCTCGAAAAGCACAAGGCCACAGGGGAATGCTCTGGACTTGCGAGATATATTGGAGGATAAGGCAATACAATCAAGATCGATCTACGGATCGCGTGGGCGCCCCATGATACGTGACGACAACCGTCGCGCCGGACATAGCAAGTCCGGCCGGGCCGAATACAGTAGACAAAGCTCTTTTGAGCTTCGTCGTGATATAGCCCAATACAGAGGCTCCGCACACCCACTATGCTTCACAGATGAAGTAATGGATCATCAAATCCCCGAAGGTTTTAAACCCATGAATATCGAATCTTATGATGGCACAACAGACCCCGCGGTTTGGATCGAAGACTATCTCCTTCATATCCACATGGCCCGCGGTGATGATCTTCACGCCATCAAATACCTCCCACTCAAGCTTAAAGGACCAGCTCAACATTGGCTCAACAGCTTGCCAGCAGAATCAATTGGGTGTTGGGAGGACCTGGAAGCCGCATTCCTTGATAACTTCCAGGGCACGTATGTGCGACCACCAGACGCTGACGACCTAAGCCATATAATTCAGCAGCCAGACGAATCGGCCAGACAATTCTGGACACGGTTCTTAACTAAGAAAAATCAAATCGTCGGCTGTCCGGATGCGGAGGCCCTCGCGGCCTTCAAGCATAACATCCGCGACGAGTGGCTTGCCCGGCACCTGGGACAGGAAAAGCCGAAATCCATGGCCGCCCTCACATCACTCATGACCCGCTTCTGCGCGGGAGAGGACAGCTGGCTAGCCCGCAGCAACAACCTCAGCAAAAATTCTGGCAGTCCGGATATCAAGGACCGCAATGGCAGGTTGCGTCACAACAAGAACAAACGCCGCATTAACAGCGACAATAATGAGGATACGACAGTCAATGCCGGATTCAGAGGCTCTAAACCCGGTCAGCGGAAAAAGCCATTCAAAAGAACTACTCCAGGTCCGTCCAATTTTGACCGAATACTCGATCGCTCGTGCCAGATACACGACACCCCCGAAAAGCCAGCTAACCACACCAATAGGGACTGTTGGGTATTCAAGCAGGCAGGCAAGCTAAATTGCCAAAAACAACGACAAGGGGCTGCATAGCGATGACGAGGAAGAGACCCGACCGCTGAACAATAGAGGACAGAAGGGTTTCCCCCCACAAGTGCGGACGGTGAACATGATATACGCAACCCACATACCCAAAAGGGAGCAGAAGCGTGCACTCAGGGATGTATACGCGATGGAGCCAGTCGCCCCGAAGTTCAACCCATGGTCCTCCTGCCCAATCACTTTTGATCGAAGGGACCACCCCACTAGCATCCGCCACGGCGGATTCACCGCATTGGTTTTAGACCCAATCGTCGATGGATTTCATCTCACCAGAGTCCTGATGGACGGCGGCAGCAGCCTGAACCTGCTTTATCAGGATACAGTGCGCAAAATGGGCATAGACCCCTCAAGGATTAAACCCACAAAGATGACCTTTAAAGGCGTCATACCAGGTGTAGAGGCCAATTGTACAGGCTCAGTTACACTGGAAGTGGTCTTCGGATCCCCGGATAACTTCTGAAGCGAGGAGTTAATCTTCGACATAGTTCCATTCCGCAGCGGCTATCATGCTCTGCTCGGACGTACCGCGTTTGCAAAGTTCAACGCGGTGCCGCACTACGCATACCTCAAGCTCAAGATGCCAGGCCCTCGAGGAGTCATCACGGTCAACGGAAAGACTGAACGCTCTCTCCGAACGGAGGAACATACAGCGGCTCTTGCGGCAGAAGTACAGTGCAGCCTCTTAAGGCAATTCTTGAGTCCGGCCGTTAAGCGACCGGACACGGCTAAACACGCCCGGAGTAACCTACAACAAGACCACCTGGCACGTTCCGAGCACGCGTAGCAATGCGGCCCCAACCCCAGCCCCTGCACAATTGCAAGACTGGTCCTTCGCGTACATAATTACGCTCTGGAGATACCATGGGCATAGGGGGAGGGGCACGACCACGATAGGCCCAGAATGCGGCTTAACCACACCAGGGGCTCTCAAGTGTGTCGTTCTTTTTTTCTTTTTTTTTACCCACAGGACTCCATTCATCAGAGGCCCTGTCCGGCAGTAGACCTGTCGAAATCATGATGCAACAACCAGGGAAGGAGAAAGGCTACGACAAATATCCAGGTGGTCTCCATTACGAGCATTAAATATGTTTTATACACCATTCCGCAGCCTACCCCTGGAGGGGGACATGTTTAATAGTTCCATCCCTTGCTTACCGCACTATTTGTATCGTTCTGCATTCACGGCACTATTTCTTGAATAAACAATGCAGTACCTTTTTGCTTATAATTGCATTTCCTTCTTATACATATGTTCATTTATGACATGTTGCATCCGTACACTTTGGTACGGCTAAATACACCAGGGGCTTATGTTTCACGCATCATGGTGTGATAAGTCCGAACACTTTCACAAGTGCGGCACCCCGAACTTATAGCATTATATGCATCGGCTCCGAATCATGTCTTGGGTCAATAGTTGGGTTTGCCCGGCTCCCATGTTTTGGTGCCTTACGTTCCGTTGTATCGGCTAAGGTAGCACTGGGAGAACCACTGCGATTGCGCCCCAGCTGAGCTGGGCGAGCGCCTCAGTGGAGAAAGCTAAAACTGACCGTCATGATGAGGCGAGAGCCGGTCGCTGTTCGAGAGGTTTTTTCGAGTCCCTAAAGACTTATGCCGCTTAGAGCGAGGAACCGGCTTTGTCCGGCCCAGGCGTGGATAGCGCCCCAAATTCGGCCTTCCGAACACTAGGGGCTTCGCTGAAATTTAAAATTATAGAATTCTATGGCTAAGTGAGAGTGTTCAAGCATTATAAGTCCGGTTGCCTCATTCGTTGTGTTGAGCGCCTCCCTAGATGGACCCAAAAATGGGAACAAGAGTGCTCAAATTTATCCCGAACACCCCAGCACTCGTGGCATGGGGGCTGAAGCCGACGACTTGCCATCTCTCAGATTTGATAAACGGCCGCACATAAGGTAATATTTTAAATTAACAAGCGTTGCTTAGCGCATATGAACAAAGTTTTCAGCGCACAGGATAACAAAATGCGAGTCTACTCAAATATTACATCTTTGGAGCACTCACCCGCAATAATGCGGGCACCCTTCAGGACACTCTTATAATACATCTCGGGCGTGCGATACTCCTTGCCCGGCGGTGGCGCGTCCGTCACAAGCTTCTCAGCATCCATCTTGCCCCATTGCACCTTTGCGCGGGCAAGGGCCCGACGGGCACCTTCAATACAGGCGGAGTGCTTGATGACTTCAACCCATGGACACGCATCCACCAGCCGCCGCACCAGGCCGAAGTAGCTCCCAGGCATGGCCTCCTTGGGCCACAGCCGAACTATGAGGCCCTTCATGGCCTGTTCGGCCACCTTGTGGAGCTCGACCAGCTGCTTCAGCTGGTCGCTAAGGGGCACCGGATGTCCGCCTCAGCATACTGAGACCAGAAGACCTTCTCCGTCGAGCTCCCCTCCTCGGCCCTATAGAAAGCGGCAGCATCGGACATGCTGCGGGGCAGATCTGCGAACGCTCCTGGAGAGCTCCGAATTCGGGTAAGTGATAGGTAATTCACACTCACATGCTTGCTTTGCATGAAAAATGCCTTACCCGCCGCTATTTTCTTCAACGCCTCAATTTCCTGGAGGGCCTTCTTCGGCCTTAGTGGCTTTGGCACTCTCAAGAGCCGATGCAAGCTCGGACTCTCGAGTCTTCGAGTCGCGCTCCAAACTCTCATGTTTTTCCACGAGAGCCTGGAGCTCTTGCTGTACCTCCGCCACCCGCGCCTCCTGCTTCTCTCGCTTGGTGCACTCCGCGGCCGCATTATGTTTGGCCGCGGACACCGCCTCCTTCAGGGTCGCCACCTCGTTCGTGGCCCCTGCAATACCCACGTTATCCTTGTCATTCTTCTTGCAACCAAATCCTTTTCTGTAAGGTACAATTTTAATAAGGTGTTACTCACCTTCCTTGTCCTCGAGCTGCTTCTTGGCACGGCCGAGCTAGTTCTCGGACCGCTCGAGGCTTTGCTTCAAAGTATTGACCTCCGCAGTTAGGGCGGCAGAGGTCAGCAGCACAGTCTGCAATCCCATATTGACATATTTTTTATGACTCCTGCGTATATCTTTTTAGATCCTCAGTCCGGCTTTTCTTTCCGAACACCGAACCGAGCATCAGGGGCTACTGTCTATGCGGTACTATTTTACATATATCAAAATTCTTACTTCAAAGCCTGTTAGAAGGCTGCTGCAGGCTTCGGTCAGCCCGCTCTTGGCGAGCTGAACCTTCTGAATCACCGCACTCATGACGGTGCGGCGTTCCTCTTTGATGGAAGCGCCGTTGAGCGCCTCCAGCAAGCTATCTGGCGCCTCCGGTTGTATGGAGGCTGCCGGCGTCACGGTCTTGCCCTTCTTACGAAGGGGCCGCCCGCCGGACTCCAGAGCCACTACAGGTTCCGGTGCGGAGTCCGGTGCAAAGTCCGGGAGGTTGCCTTGCGGCACCTCCGGGGCCTCCTCCTCCTGGCGAGTCCCTTCCTGGGATCCCACCTCGACATCGTCCGCATCACGGGGGGTGGAGGCGGTCGGAAGGGAATCCATATCCGACGCACCCAAGGACCCGCTCGACGAAGCGGGAAGATCATCCTTGGGCGGACTGCAGGGTTGTATGCGGCATTAGAAAGACATCATGTGGCGAAAAGAAAAACCATGAAGTTATTCGGGAGTCCGGATACTTACGATCTCGCCAGGGGCTTGGCCCTTGAAGGCCAGTCCTCATCGTCGTTGCTGGCGTTGGCAGAGCAGTCCGGGGGAAGAGTCCTTCCCTTCTTGGACCCTTTAGCCTCCCTCGTTGGGGAGGCCTTCCTTTTCTTCCCTCCCCCCACTGGGGGAGAGGCCTCTTTCTTCTCCTCCTCGCCTTCATGGGAGGAGTTCGCCTCGGAGTCACCGGACGATAAGTCCGATGACACCTGAAAACAAGAACTCTTTCGAGTGCCTGTGGCCTTCTTCTTGGCCTTCTTCTCCGACACCACGTGGGGTGCCGGAACCAGCAGCCTCATTAAGCGGGCGTCCGCTGGGTCTTCTGGCAAAGGGGCCAGACAGTTAGTCCGCTCGACCTTCTTCAGCCAGTCCTGTCAAAGGAGAGGGAGTTTAGATCCCGCATAGAGTCAAACTATGGAAAAAAAGTGTCCCGTAAAGGGTAAAATCGCTTACCTCGCTAGCCGGACGCTGCGAGCTGAATCCGCGATCTTCGGTAGCGGATGCGTGAGCCTCGGCGTCCTTAAACAGCACCCTCCAGGCCTCTTCGTACGTAGTGTCGAAGAGCCTGCTCAAAGTCTGGTGCTGCGCCGAATCGAACTCCCACATATTGAAGTCCCGTTGTTGGCACGGGAGAATCCGGCGGATGAGCATGACCTGGACTATGTTGACAAGCTTGAGCTTCTTGTTCACTAGCTTTTGGACGCAGGCTTGGAGTCCGGTCAGCTCCTTCGAATCACCCCATGTCAGGCCACTCTCTTTCCAGGAGGTGAGCCGTATGGGGATGCCAGATCTGAATTCGGGGTCCGCTGCCCATTTAGGGTCACGCGGCTCGGTGATGTAGAACCACCCCGATTGCCACCCCTTAATGGTTTCCACGAAGGTGCCCTCGAGCCAAGTAACGTTGGGCATCTTGCCCACCATGGCGCCTCCGCACTCCGCTTGGCTGCCCTTCACAACCTTCGGCTTGACACTGAAGGTCTTGAGCCACAAGCCGAAGTGGGGCTGGATGCAGAGGAAGGCCTCACACACGACGATAAACGCCGAGATGTTGAGGATGAAATTCGGGGCCAGATCATGGAAATCCAGGCCGTAGTAGAACATGAGCCCCCGGACAAAGGGATGGAGTGGGAAGCCCAGTCCGCGGAGGAAATGGGAAAGGAATACTACCCTCTCATGGGGCCTGGGGGTGGGGATGAGCTCCCCCTCGTCGGGGAGCCGGTGCGCGATGTCGCTGGACAGATATCCGGCGCTGCGCAGCTTCTGGATGTGCCCCTCCGTAACGGAGGAGGCCATCCACTTGCCTCCCGCTCCGGACATAGTTGGAGAAGGTTGAGGTGAGATGTGCAGACTTGGGCGCTAGAGCTCAAGTTCGCGGAGATGGATAAGCAAAGGAGGAAGAAGGCGTAGGTAAAAGGGTGGATCTTTATCCCCTTATATGGGCGGACGAAACCATGCATCCTCACCGGCCTGATAAAACTCGCTTATCTCCCAAGCGCCGCAATCAATGGCGCGGTTGGGTTACCCACGTCCGTATTGATGGGAATCCCGGAATAAGGGGAACACGATCTCTGCTTCGACAAGACGTGCCAAGGAAACCGCTTCGCTAAACGCGCTGAGGTGGTACAATAAAAACAATTTGAGTAAAGGCTTGGTGGTGGTGTGACGTCACGCCACAAAATACGTCAGCAGATTGAACTTGTGTAAATATTATTCTCTCTACGGTGGTATGTGGAATTTATTTTGCAGAGCCGGACACTATCCTGGTGTTCACAATCTTCTATGAATTATTCGGAGGAGGAACCCGCCTTGCAATGCCGAAGACAATATGCGCGCCGGACTCGTCGTCATTGAAGCCTGGTTCAGGGGCTACTGAGGGAGTCCTGGACTAGGGGGTGTCCGGATAGCCGAACTATCATCATCGGCCGGACTCCAAGACTATGAAGATACAAGATTGAAGACTTCGTCCCGTGTCCGGATGGGACTTTCCTTGGCGTGGAAGGCAAGCTTGGCGATACGGATATGTAGATCTCCTACCATTGTAACCGACTCTGTGTAACCCTAGCCCTCTCCGGTGTCTATATAAACCGGATGGTTTTAGTCCATAGGACGAACAACAATCATACCATAGGCTAGCTTCTAGGGTTTAGCCTCCTTGGTCTCGTGGTAGATCTACTCTTGTAATACCCACATCATCAATATCAATCAAGCAGGACGTAGGGTTTTACCTCCATCAAGAGGGCCTGAACCTGGGTAAAACATCGTGTCCCTTGTCTCCTGTTACCATCCGCCTAGACGCACAATTCGGGACCCCCTACCCGAGATCCGCCGGTTTTGACACCGACAGTACCTCTAAGAGATTCTGGGAGGATACATGGCTAGGGGAAACACCCCTCGCGCTTCAATATCCTACCCTTTATAGCATTGTTCAACGAAGAGACGCTTTTGTTGCAACCGTGCTTCAGTCCACTCCTCTCAATATCCAATTCAGGAGAACACTTGCCGGAGCCCGTTGGGAAGCCTGGCTCCATCTGGTGAGAAGACTGATGGATGTGCAGCTTTTTCAACGTCCAGACTAGTTGTGCTCGAAGCTAACCAGGAATGGAGATGTTATGGTTAAATCCATGTATCTGGATGTTATCAACTCTAGCTCTATTCCTAGTTCGAAACATGTTTGGAATGTCAAAGTACCTTTGGGAGTTAAAGTATTTATGTGGTTTGTACACAAACAAGTCATTTTAACTAAGAACAACTTGACAAAACGCAACTGGATTGGTTCTACAAGATGTAGTTTTTGTGACCGGGATGAGACCATCAAACACCTCTTTCTTGACTGTCCGATGGAGAAAATTTTATGGCGGTTTGTTCATATTGCTTTTAATATTACTCCTCCGAATAATATCAACACGTTATTTGGGACGTGGCTTGATGGAATAGATTCCAAAACAGCGAGACACATTCGTGTAGGAGTATACGTATGTGCTTTACTATGGGCACTCTGGAACCACAGGAATGATTTGGTTTTTAACAGAACAACAAATACTCAGTTTTTGCAGGTTATCTTTTGAGCCACTATGTTGATCCGTATGTGGTCGTTACTCACTCAGACAGAGGCCAGGGAGTGTTTGGTTACTGGATCTATCCGATGGGAGATGGTAGCTCGGGCTATATTCAACCGGTTTGGATGGCGGTCATGTAATAGGATAGGCAATTAGTTTGCCTATCTTTCTTTTGCTAGCCAGTTGTCGCTTTCCTTTTACCATTCCGCTCTTTGTGAGCTTTTTTTGGTTTGTTTGTTTGAGACTTCAAGACCTATGTTGTACTTATTTGCTTTTTAATAAAGGTGGTCGTATGCATCGCTCTGATGCAGAGGCCGGGGTTCTCCCCCTTTTCTAAAAAAATCCTCACAAAATATAAAGTGACACAATCCAGCAGACCAATTTGCACCTCACACATGTCCAGGTGAGACAGTCACATCCTCGACGCCCATCCATTTATGGTTTCCACAGGGACAACTCACACTGCGCAGGTGCTACCATGATACGACCCCCAGGTCGTCGGATTCTCAGATCAGACGGCTCTCAATAATTCTGCAACATGTGAAAAAATGCCTCCTAGCAGTCCAAAGATTATACATAAGTCCATCAGATCCAACAGCTCCCAGATGTCGTCTGATCAGATAATCCGACAACCCAGAAGCCTGTATCATGCTAGCACTTGAGTCTTGGTAGCACCCGATACTCTCTCCTCAGGTGGCACCTGCACCGACTCTTCTCCCCTCCCATCTCCCTCATCGCCTCCGCAGGCGGCCGCCGGTGAAGGGGGTAGCGAAGATGTGCCTGTCTCGCATGCTAGTGACGGAAGGCCTGGATCCGAGGTGTTGGCCTCGATGGTGTCCCTCCGGGGATGGTGGCGCTTGCCGGCGCCTGCCGCCAGGCCCCTAGGCTGCACGGGCGGTGAGGCCTGGGTGGTTGGATTTCGCGACATGGGGAGTGTTCCTGTACTCCCTTCACCATATCTGATCCGAGGCGTTCCCCGGGCTCCCTTTCCTTGCACACAGCTCACCTCCTCCGGCCAACCATGATCTCCGGCATCCATGCTCGGAGGTGCTGGTGGTTGGCCCGAATGATGTGGGGATGGGATCTTGTCCGGGGAAAACCCGTGGGAGACGGGAGTGGCCAAGACATCGATGGCGCTACCTCCTTGGTCGCAACGTCGAGGTACAACCCCCTGCTCACCATGTCCTATGTTCTCGGGTCGAAACTTAGTGTGAATGGGCTTAGAGGCGCCTCCTTGGGAACTGGATTCGAGGGGGGAGGGGTGCGCAACAACCTCGGTTGGGTCCTGGGGGCGCCCTAGGTGTTCAGCTTGCTCGGGCAGCTTTAGGGGAAACCCTAATTCTGGATCTCCTTGATTGGACGATGACAATATCTTTGATGTCATTCTCCCTCCTAGGGGCATCATTTTGGAGCAGGTGGTGGCCGAAGGGGACAAGAGGTGGAGCGGTGTTGCATCTTCAGCATCGAAGACAACCGATCAAGGTTGCCTGGTGCAGTGGGGTCTCAATGTTGGATCTGTGTTGATGAGCGCACAGAAGGGTGGCACAGTCTAGCGTCGACGACTTAAGGATCTACCAAAGTCAATGCATTGATCACTCCTGAATATGGGACATCATTAGTGGATTATAGAGCATGCACATGCAGTTCATGTTGAGGGTCTGCTAGACCGGTTGGTGCTCCCGGCTAGTGGTTTGATGAGGCCACCACATTATATGGTGTGTGTTGACGTGAGGTCAGGGCACGTTATCAAGCTTGTAGGTCTGGCGATAGTGTTCGTTAAGAAAGTGGCTTTGGGTTGATTAATGTATTTATTTTCCAAGTTTTTGTTGAATAATATAATAAATATGGTTGTGTACATTGCTCGATGCAGAGCCCGGGGATTATCCTCCTTTTCGAGGAAATCGATTTCTAGAGCTACATTCCTTTGTTATAAATATCAAACCATTTCTTGCAGGATTATGAAGTCCTAGGACCTGTCCGAAGAATTCCACGGTCCTCTTATCTATTCAGGGGAATTCAGTCAATTCACTATCTTGGAACAGACTCTTGGACAACTCCCTCAAACAAGAGTGGATGATTCATGGAGATATATGCGGAACTGACAGGAATATTCATCCGTAAAAAAGTACAAGTATTTAATGGGTCATTCTGAATCAAATATCATTTTTAAATGGCTTTCTTCTGGTTATTGCTCCATGACAAAGTTAGCACCAGAGATTTACTCAAGTTCAAATCCTTCCTTGTGGATTGGTATGATTGCATCTTATGTAATCTCAATGAGGCTGAGGTTCTTGCCGCCATTACCCAGATGCAGAGACAAAGCCCCTGGCCCGGACGGTTTCTTCGGTGCTTTCTTCAAGTCCTGTTATGATATCATTAAAGTCGATATAGTGAATGCAATCAACTCATTTTTGAACCCACACACTACTAACCTTTGATGGCTGAACTCAGCAAATATTGTGCTACTGCCTAAGAAGGAAGGGGCAAAGGATATTGCGGATTTCCTTACCTATAAGCCTCATTCACTCCTTCACCAAAATTATCGCTAAGATCATGGCCAATCGATTGGATACATTCATGAGTGCCCTGGTCAGGTCGCAGAGCACCTTCATAAAGATAAGAAGTATCCATGAAAACTTTATGTTCGTCCGCGGCTTTACCAGGCGACTGCACAGGACAAAAATGCCGACCCTTATTCTCAAGATAGACATCAAAAAGTCCTTTGATTCGGTTCGCTAGGACTACCTACTGAACTTACTGCAGCGTTGGGGCTTCCCCACCAAATTCAAAAACTGGATTGCTGCACTTTGGGCATCGTCATCCTCGCGGGTTCTTCTCAATGGCGTGCATAGAGACCCAATTAAGCTGGGGCAGGGATTGCGACAGGAAGATCTTCTTTTCCCGTTGTTGTTCGTGATAGCCATTAATCCCTTGCAGGAACTCCTTGTCAAAGCCACCGACGAGGTCCTACTTCATCGTCTGAGGGGACAAGCAACCACTATGCGCATCATCAAAGCCATGGACCATGGACCATGAATATTATTTGAGTCTTTGCTGAACTATTTTATGCATGATTGTTATAGCCTCGTATTTCTTCTTCGAAACTTTGGTTTGGTTTCGCCAACTAGATTGATTTTTCTTGCCATGGGAAGGGGTGCTTTGTGATGGTCCGATCTTGCGATGCTCAATCTCAGTGACAAAAGGAGAGATGACACGCATGTATCGTTGCCATTAAGGATGAAAGATGGGGTCTATTCCTACATGAATAGATCTTGTCTACATCATGTCATCGTTTTTGTTGCATTACTCCGTTTTCCTATGAACTTAATACACTAGATGCATGCAGGATAGTGGTCAATGAGTGGAGTAATAGTAGTAGATGCAGGCAGGAGTTGGTCTACTAATCTTGGACTTGATGCCTATATACATGATCATTGCCCTGGATATCGTCATAATTATTTGCTCTTCTGTCAATTGCTAAACAGTAATTTGTTTACCCACGGTATGCTATTTTCTCAAGAGAAGCCTCTAATGAAATCTACGACACCTGGGTCTATTTCCTATCATAACAAAACCCAAAAATACCTTGGTGCACTTTTTCTTTATTTAGTTTATTTTGTGTTTTTGCTAGATCTATTTATTAAATCACATACAATTTAACCTATCTCAATGCCGAGGAGGGACTGACAACCCCTCTTACGCGATGGTTGCAAGTATTTGTTGTTTGTGTGCAGGTGTTGTTTACATAGTGTTGTTTGGTTCTCCTACCGGATTGATAACCTTTGTTTCATAACTGAGAGAAGTACTTAGCTTTGCCGTGTTGCATCATCCTCTCCTCTTCAGGGAATTACCAACGCAGATACAAGCAATCATCCAGCTTGGATCACATCTGACCAGTGTCCTTGGATCCGACCTGGTAGATTCCTTCCCTTAAGCGCGTAACCCCTTAGGTTCAAGTCGGCCTGGTCACAGGTCGAATCAACTCCGACCTGCTTGGCTGGTAGTGGCCTCTAGCAAGGCGTGCCGACCACCAAGTAGACAATGAAGCCGATTGACGAACTTGTACAACATATCACACTTTTGTTTCTTTGCTACACGATATATCTTATCGGGCTCAAGGTGAGTCTATCATCCTTGTGCTAGTCCGACATCTTTCTCGTTCAAGTGACACCGACCATTAACCGGATTATCTCATAATCCTTGTCGCATGGCCATGCTTATCTTGGTCAGATCACACGAGGGGCCCGAAGTATATCTCTCCTGATCGGAGGGGCAAATCCCATCTTGCTCGACCATGTCTCGCAGCATGTGTATGGACAAGCCCGAAACCTATCTTTGTAACTAGCCAGTCACGAAGTAGCATTTGGTCGGCCCAAAGCAGGTCTATCACCATCCCCAGTACATGCACCAGCTTAGGTCTTAGGACATAGAACGTATGTTGTACTAGAGTCTCACAGATGACATATCACTGCGTCTCATAGTCGGGTATGTCCGACACAGACATTATCTCGACTCGGATCTGACTATGTCGAATCTGACCTGATCCTTCCAAGTCCATATTATATGCCTAGCATCCAATGCCCCATGGCCAGTGAGACCGAGCCATCCACCGTGTCATATGCTAGTCTAGTCGGCTGCGTGTCCACATAACCCTTTCAACTAGGGACCTTTTAGGACATTCATCATACAATGCATAGTCTCACAAACAAGCCACGTACTTGTTGATACACACCATTGATAATGTCCAAGGACTATCTTTATTCAACACATAGGAAATATCATCATACATGATTGCCTCTAGGGCATATCTCTAACATTTCTGCCAACAATGAATTGTTCCTTGACATATCTAAGAACAGCTCCAACTATGCCCCTAAGATGATCATGATCAAAAAATGCATCCACATTAAGCTTAACAAAACCTGTAGTCGGTCTAATCCATGACCCCCTTTTACTGGAAGCATCAGGGGAGTGGGCATTAACAAAGTTTGTCGTTATAACACGAACCCCCATAGAAGTCTCATACACATCTTGAGAGTTTCCTTCATGAACCAATTTACTTCTATCCCACCATAAGTACCAAGGGGTGATGGCAATCACTTCAGCATTCTGCATGCCCCTTATAAAAAGATCCTGGTTTGGCAAAAGAAGCAGAAATTCAAGTACTGCCTTTCCCGCACGATCAATAGTGCAAGGTTTGCTAATCACCTCGTACATTCCCATCTTATTCCAAACCTCCCTTGCTTTCTGACATAGAAACAACACATGCATTGTATCTTCTGTTCGGTTTGAGCAGTATGGGGAAAAGGGCGCGACTTTCACATGTCTATTGGCAAGCATAACATGACACGGGAGAATTCCACACAATTTACGCCAAACAAAAAATCCAACCTTTGCTGGACACGATAATTTCCAGAACTTACCTCAAATGGGAGTGAGATTTATTCGTCCCATCCCATTAGTATATTGCAATTTTTTCGCATGTTGAAGGTTACATTCCGCCAAATAAGCTGATCAAATAGTGAGCAATCCATCTTTTTTATAGCTCCATGCTATAAATTCTGACATGTTATGCATAGGAAGGGGGATCATGAGGACTCGCTGAGCATCAATTGGCCACATCATTTGTCTCACCATGTCTTCATCCCAAAAATTCGTGGTTGGGTCAATAAGATCAAACACCTTAGTTAAGAGGTTCTCTCCCCTTGGGGTAATGATTTTCCTATTTGCATAATTCGGAATCCAAGCATCTATCTAAATATCAATATTTTGTCAATTTCCCAGCTTCCAGATATACCCATTTTTTTAGTGAATTAAGTCCCGCCATAATGCTTTTCCAATTAAAAGAGGAATCCTTTTTCAAGATTGCATTCATCAGGTCTCCATCAGAGAAATATTTATCTCTCAAGATAGTTCCACATAAATAACTAGGGTTGTCAAGAAGACACAACGCTTGTTTAGCTAGCAAAGTGAGATTGAAACAATGTATATCTCGGAAACTCATAACTCCTTGACCTTTCGACACACACATTTTACACCACGCCATCCAATGCCTTCTCTTCTAGTTTTCTTTGTCACCCCACCAAAATTGGGACATCGCATCAATGATTCCTTTGCAAATTTTCTTCAGAATTTAAAGACCAACATGACATAGGTGGGAATAGCTTGTACAACAAACTTGAGGAGAATTCCCTTTCCTCAAGCAAATAATAAATTTTCCTTTCATCCACTAGTTTGCATAATAATCCAATCAATCAAGAAATGAAAATAGTCTTTTTTGTCCATGCCCATGTTAGTTGGCAAACCCAAATATTTTTCATTGAGGGCTTCAGTCATAATATTCATGATTGTGCAGACTTTCGTATTGGTACTAAAAAGATGCTTGATTTCTCCACGCTCACCATATGTCACGTGACGGCACAGTAAGAATCCAAGGCCGCTTTCAACGCCTCCGTGTTCGTGGCATTTTCTCTCTTAAGGATGAAAGAATCATCAGGAAACAGAAGACTAGAAATCGTCAGGGCATCTCTGCTGACTTTTACTCTGGACATGTTACCATTCTCCTCTGCATTAGCCAAAAGAGCAGTCAGGCCCTCGGTACACAATAAGAATAAGTAGGGAGAGAGGGCCCCCTTCCTTAGTCCTCTCATAGGTTTAAAACTCTATGTTTCTTCATCATTAAAACGAACTCGGTACTCCCTAATGGAAACACACTGCATAGTTAGATTCACCAAATTATCCTGAAAACCCAATTTCAACAAAATTCCCTTCAAGAAAACCCACTCCTCGCATGCAGTATGTACAATTTCCGTAGCTGACTCCTCTTGGAGCCAACAAGTTTCAAACTGTTGGCGATTAAATATAAAGAAAAGTATACTTTTCGTTCCTCAACTCTTGGCCGAGTCTAGATTTGGTCTCTCGACTTTAAAACCAGACAAATTGCACCCCTGCCGTGGAATTGTCACGTCGGATGCCCTAGCATGAGGACTTAGGTGTTGGAGCCTTTGCGACATAGTTAGCTTGAAGGGGTTAAACGGAACAAGGGACACAGAGAGTTTATACTGGTTCTGCCCCTCGCGGTCGAGGTAAAGGCCTACTCCAGTTTAGGGTTGTATTGTTTGGGCTTCGATTACCAGGGAGCGAATATGCTTGACCACCCCTTTATATACATAGGCTAATGCATGGCGGCCTACAGAGTCCCGGCCGGCTCATACACAACGTGTCCGGCTCAGTGGCAGAATCTACACTTTCCTTAGCATACAAGTTAACAAATGGCGGTTTACACCCGTGGGCCTCAAGTCGCCTTTGGGTCTTGGGCCTTCAGTAAGCTTGCTTTGTGAACTGCCATCTTCAACATCTTCATGGGCCTTCTTGTTATGAACCTTCAGTGGTATGACCCGGCCCCTCCTGGGCGGGTCATACCCAATAGTTATATCCCCAACATTAGGCCCCAGGTTGATGTGAACTTGTTCATATCAATCTTCAACACTTAAAAAAAATCCTCCCTCATCTGTCCTTGCAAGATCTTGTAACCCGCCGTGACGTCATCTCCTAGAATTATGGTAACCCGCCGTGATGTCACCTGACATTAATATCACACGAGGCCCAAATCTTAATATTGAAGGAAATATGCCCTAGAGGCAATAATAAAGTTATTATTTGTTTCCTTATATCATGATAAATGTTTATTATTCATGCTAGAATTGTATTAACCGGAAACTTAGTACATGTGTGAATACATAGACAAACACAATGTTACTAGTATGCCTCCACTTGACTAGCTCGTTGATCAAAGATGGTTAAAGTTTCCTAGCCATTGACATGAGTTGTCATTTGATGAACGGGATCACATCATTAGAGAATGATGTGATTGACTTGACCCATCCGTTATCTTAGCACTATGATCGTTTAGTTTGTTGCTATTGCTTTCTTCATAACTTATACATGTTCCTATGACTATGAGATTATGCAACTCCCGAATACTGAAGGAACACTTAGTGTGCTATCAAACGTCACAACATAACTGGGTGATTATAAAGATGCTCTACATATGTCTCTGATGGTGTTTGTGGGTTGGCATAGATCGAGATTAGGATTTGTCACTTCGTATTTCGGAGAGGTATCTTTGGGCCCTCTTGGTGATGCACATCACTATAAGCCTTGCAAGAAATGTGACTAATGAGTTAGTTGCGGGATTATGCATTACCGAACGAATAAAGAGACTTGCCGGTAACGAGAATGAACTAG
Source organism: Triticum aestivum (assembly GCF_018294505.1). Classification (NCBI taxonomy): domain Eukaryota; kingdom Viridiplantae; phylum Streptophyta; class Magnoliopsida; order Poales; family Poaceae; genus Triticum; species Triticum aestivum. The sequence continues at coordinate 479,460,965 of NC_057798.1, read as the reverse complement.
GTATTGAGATACAGACGATCGAATCTCGGGCAAGTAACATACCGATGACAAAGGGAACAACATATGTTGTTATGCGGTTTGACCGATAAAGATCTTTGTAGAATATGTAGGAACTAATATGAGCATCCAAGTTGCGCTATTGGTTATTGGCTGGAAGCGAGTCTCGGTCATGTCTACATTGTTCTCGAACCTGTAGGGTCGCACGCTTAACGTTCGATGACAATCGGTATTATGAATTTATGTGTATTGATGTACCGAAGGTTGTTCGGAGTACCGGATGTGATCACGGACATGACGAGGAGTCTCGAAATGGACGAGACATAAATATTGATATATTGGAAGGCTATGTTTGGACTCCGAAAAGGTTTCGAGTGGTTCGGGCGTTTTTCTGGAGTATTGAGAGGTTACCGGACCCCCCCGGGGAGTTAATGGGCCTTAATGGGCCATGGTGGAAGAGAGGAGGAGGTCGCCAAGGTGGGGGCGCGCCCCCGCCCAAGCCCAAACCTAATTCCTTATCTCCCTCTCCCTCTTCCTTCTTCTCCAACTCCAACTAGGTCATATCGTCGTAGTGCTTAGACGAGCCGGTAACTTCATCATCACCGTCACTACACCGTCGTGCTGACGACACTCTCCCTCAGCCTCAGCTAGATCTAGAGTTCGAGGGACGTTGCCGAGCTGAATGTGTGCAGATCGCGGAGGTGCCATGTGTTCGGTAATTGATCGGTTGGATCGCGAAGATGTTCGACTACGAGGGTACGTGGACACACTCTTCCCTCTCGTTGCTATGCATCACCTAGATAGATCTTGCGTGATCGTATGATTTTTTTTTGAAATTACTTCGTTCCCCAACACTGGCATCAGAGCCAGGTCTATGCGTAGATGTTAGAGGCACGAGTAGAACACAAAGAGTTGTGGGCGATAATAGTCATACTGCTTACCAACATGTCATACTTTGATTCAGTGGTATTGTTGGATGAAGCGTCCCAGACCGACATTACATGACTGCATTCATGAGACTGGTTCTACCGACGTGCTTCGCACACAGGTGGCTAGTGGGTGTCTGTTTCTCCAACTTTAGTTGAATCGAGTTTGACTCCGCCCGGTACTTGTTGAAGGTTAAAACATCACACTTGATGAAAAATCGTTGTGGTTTCGATGCGTAGGTAAGAACGATTCTTGCTAGAAGCCCGTAGCAGCCACGTAAAACTTGCAACAACAAAGTAGAGGACGTCTAACTTGTTTTTGTAGGGCTTTCTATGATGTGATATGGCCAAGGCATGATATGATATAAATTGTTGTATGAGATGATCATGTTTTGTAACATAGTTATCGACAACTGGCAGGAGCCATATGGTTGTCGCTTTATTGTATGCAATGCAATCGCCACGTAATTGTTTTACTTTATCACTAAGCGGTAGCGATAGTTGTAGTAACAATGGTTGGTGAGACGACAACGATACTACGATGGAGATCAATGTGTCGCGCCGGTGGCAATGGAGATCATGACGATGCTCCGGTTATGGAGATCATGAGCACAAGATGATGATGGCCATATCTCATGTCTCATATTATGATTGCATGTGATGTTTATCTTTTTATGCATCTTATTTTTCTTAGTACGGCAGTAGCATTATAAGATGATCCCTTACTAAATTTCAAGGTATAAGTGTTCTCCCTGAGTATGCACCATTGCTACAATTCTTCGTGCTGAGACACCACGTGATGATCGGGTGTGATAGGCTCTACGTTCGCATACAACTGGTGCAAGCCAGTTTTGCACACGCAGAATACTCGGGTTAAACTTGACGAGCCTAGCATATGCAGATATGGCCTCGGAACACTGGAGACCGAAAGGTCGAGCGTGAATCATATAGTAGATATGATCAACATAGTGATGTTCACCATTGAAAACTACTCCATCTTACGTGATGATCGGACATGGTTTAGTTGATTTGGATCACGTGATGATTTAGATGACTAGAGGGATGTCTATCTAAGTGGGAGTTCTTAAGTACTATGATTAATTGAACTTTAATTTATCATGAACTTAGTCCTGATAGTATTTTGCAAATTATGTTGTAGATCAATAGCTCATGTTATAGATTCCCTATGTTTTTATATGTTCCTAGAGAAAACTAAGTTGAAAGATGATAGTAGCAATCATGCGGACTAGGTCTGTGATCTGAGGTGTATCCTCATTGCTACACAGAAGAATTATGTCCTTGATGCACCGCTAGGTGACAGACCTATTGCAGGAGCAGATGCAGACGTTATGAATGTTTGGCTAGCTCAGTATGATGACTACTTGATAGTTTAGTGCACCATGCTTTACGGCTTAGAACCGGGACTTCAAAACCGTTTTCGAACGCCACGGAGGATATGAGATGTTCCAAGAGCTGAAATTGGTATTTCAGACTCATACCCGTGTCAAGAGGTATGAGACCTCTGACAAGTACTTCACCTAGAAAGATGGAGGAGAATTGCTCAATTAGTGAGCATGTGCTCAGAATGTCTGGGTACTACAATCGCTTGAATATGGTGGGAGTTAATCTTCCAGATAAGATAGTGATTGACAGAGTTCTGTAGTCACCATCACCAAGTTACTGGAACTTCATGATGAACTATAGTATGCAAAGGATGACCAAAACGATTCCTGAGCTCTTCGTGATGCTGAAATCGACGAAGGTAGAAATGAAGAAAGAGTATCAAGTGTTGATGATTAAATAAGATCACTAGTTTCAAGAAAAGGGCAAAGGGAAAGAAAGGGAACTTCAAGAAGAATGACAAGCAAGTTGCCACTGCCGGGAAGAAGCCCAAAGCTAGACCCAAGCCTAAAACTGAGTGCTTCTACTACAAAGGAAATGGTCACTAGAAGCAGAACTGCAACAATTATTTGGTGGATAAGAAGGATGGCAAAGTGAACAAAGGTATATTTGATATACAGATTATTGATGTGTACCTTACTAGTGTTCATAGTAGCCCATGGGTATTTGATACTTGTTTGGTTGCCAAGATTAGTAACTTGAAACAGGAGTTACAGAATAAATAGCGACTAGTTGAGTGACGATGTGTGTTGGAAGTGGTTCCAAGATTGATATGATCATCATCGCACACTCCCTATACTTTTGGGATTAGTGTTGAACCTAAATAAATGTTATTTGGTGTTTGCGTTGAGCATGAATATGATTAGATCATGTTTATTGCAATATGATTATTCATTTAAGACAGAGGATAATTGTTATTCTGTTTACATGAATAAAACCTTCTATGGTCATACACCCAATGTTGATGGTTTATTGAATCTCGATCGTAATGATACACATAATATTGATGCCAAAAGATGCAAAGTTGATAATGATAGTGCAACTTATTTGTGGCACTGCCTTTTGGGTCATATCGGTGTAAGGCGCATGAAGAAACTCCATAAAGATGGACTTTTGGAATCACTTGATTATGAATCAGTTGATACTTGTGAACCCTGCCTTATGAGCAAGATGACTAAAACTCCGTTCTCCGGAACAATGGAACGAGATAGTGACTTATTGGAAATAATACATACCTATGTATGCGGTCCAATGAGTATTGATGCTCGTGGCGGGTATCGTTATTTTCTGACCTTCAGAGATGATTTGAGCAAGACATGGGTATATCTACTTAATGAAACACAAGTCTGAAACATTTGAAAAGTTCAAAGAATTTGAGAGTGAAGTGGAGAATCATCATAACAAGAAAATAAAAGTTTCTACGATCTGATCATGGAGGAGAATATTTGTGTTACGAGTTTGGCCTTCATTTAAAACAATGTGGAATAGTTTCACAGCTCACGCCACCTGGAACACCACAGCATAATGGTGTGTCCGAATGTCGTAACCGCACTTTATTGGATATGGTGCAATCTATGATGTCTTTTACCGGTTTACCACTATCATTTTGGGGTTATGCATTAGAGACAACTGCTTTCACTTTAAATAGGGCACCATCAAAATCCGTTGAGACGACACCTTATGAACTGTGGTTTGGCAAGAAACCAAAGTTGTCGTTTCTTAAAGTTTGGGGATGCGATGCTTATGTGAAAAAGCTTCAACCTGATAAGCTCAAACCCAAACTAGATAAGCGCGTCTTCATAGAATACCCAAAGGAAACTGTTGGGTACACCTTCTATCACAAGATCTGAAGGCAAGATATTCGTTGCTAAGAATGGATCCTTTCTAGAGAAGGAGTTTCTCTCGAAAGAACTGAGTGGGAGGAAAGTAGAACTTGATGAGGTAATTGTACATGTACTTTCTCCCGAATTGTAAAGTAGTTCATCATAGAAATCAGTTCCAGTGATTCCTACACCAATTAGTGAGGAAGCTAATGATGATGATCATAAAACTTCAGATCAAGTTACTACCGAACCTCGTAGGTCTTCTAGAGTACAATCCGCAGCAGAGTGGTACGGTAATCCTATTCTGGAAGTCATGTTACTAGACCATGATGAACCTATGAACTATGAGGAAGCTATGGTGAGCCCAGATTCCGCGAAATGGCTTGAGGCCATGAAATCTGAGATGGGATCCATGTATGAGAACAAAGTATGGACTTTGGTGGATTTGCCCAATGATCAGCAAGCCATAAGAAAATAAATGCATCTTCAAAGAGAAAGAAAGACGCTGATAGTAGTGTTACTATCTACAAAGCTCGACTTGTCGCAAAAGTTTTTTGACAGGTTCAAGGTGTTGACTACAATGAGATTTTCTCAACTGTAGCGATGCTTAAACCCATCTGAATCATGTTAGCAGTTGCCATATTTTATGAAATCTGGCAGATGGATGTCAAAACTGCATTCCTAAATGGATTTCTTGAAGAAGTGTTGTATATGATGCAACCAGAAGGTTTTGTCGATCCAAAGGGTGCTAAGAAAGTGTGCAATCTCCAGCGATCCATTTATGGACTGGTGCAAGTCTCTCGGAGTTGGAATAAATGCTTTGATAGTGTGATCAAAGCATATGGTTTTATACAGACTTTTGGAGAAGCCTGTATTTACAAGAAAATGAGTGGGAGCTCTGTAACATTTCTAATATTATGTGTGGATGACATATTGTTGATAGGGAATGATATAGAATTTCTAGATAGCATAAAGGGATACTTGAATCAGAGTTTTTCAAAGAAAGACCTCGGTGAAAGCTGCTTACATATTGGGCATCAAGATTTATAAAGATAGATCAAGACGCTTGATAAAATTTTTCAATGAGTATATACCTTGAAAAGTTTTTGAAGGAGTTCAAAATGGATCAGTCAAAGAAGGAGTTCTTGTCTGTATTACAAGGTGTAAAATTGAGTAAGACTCAAAGCCCGACCATGGCAGAAGATAGAAAGAGAATGAAAGTCATTCCCTATGCTTCAGTCATAGGTTCTATAAAGTATGCTATGCTGTGTACCAGACCTATTGTGTACCTTGCCATGAGTTTGGCAAGGGGGTACAATAGTGATCTAGAAGTAGATCACTGGACAGCGGTCAAAGTTATCCTTAGTGAGGAGTAAGGCAATGTTTCTTGATGATGGGGATGATAAAGAGTTCATTGTAAAGAGTTACATCGATGCAAGCTTTTACACCAATCCAGATGACTCCAAGTCTCAATCTGGATACATATTGAAAGTGGGAGCAATTAGCTAGAGTAGCTCTATGCAGAGCATTGTAGACATAGAATATTTGCAAAATACATACGGCTCTAAATGTGACAGACCCATTGACTAAACTTCTCTCATAAGAAAAACTGAAGGAAATATGCCCTAGAGGCAATAATAAAGTTATTATTTATTTCCTTATTTCATGATAAATGTTTATTATTCATGCTAGAATTGTATTAACCGGAAACATAATACATGTGTGAATAAATAGACAAACATAGTGTCACTAGTATGCCTCTACTTGACTAGCTCGTTAATCAAAGATGGTTAAGTTTCCTAACCATAGACATGAGTTATCATTTGATTAACGGGATCACATCATTAGGAGAATGATGTGATTAACTTGACCCATTCTGTTAGCTTAGCACTTGATCGTTTAGTATGTTGCTATTGCTTTCTTCATGACTTATACATGTTCCTACAACCATGAGATTATGCAACTCCCGTTTACCGGAGGAACACTTTGTGTGCTACCAAACGTCACAACGTAACTGGGTGATTATAAAGGTGCTCTACAGGTGTCTCCAAAGGTACTTGTTGGGTTGGCGTATTTTGAGGTTAGGATTTGTCACTCCGATTGTCGGAGAGGTATATCTGGGCCCTCTCGGTAATACACATCACTATAAGCCTTGCAAGCAATGCGACTAATGAGTTAGTTACGAGATGATGCATTACGGAACGAGTAAAGAGACTTGCCGGTAACGAGATTGAACTAGGTATTGAGATACCGATGATCGAATCTCGGGCAAGTAACATACCGATGACAAAGGGAACAACGTATGTTGTTATGCGGTTTGACCGATAAAGATCTTCGTAGAATATGTAGGAGCCAATATAAGCATCCAGGTTCCGCTACTGGTTATTGACCAGAAACAGTTATAGGTCATGTCTACATAGTTCTCGAACCCGTAGGGTCCGCACGCTTAAGGTTTCAATGACAGTTATATTATGAGTTTATGAGTTTTTATGTACCAAAGGAGTTCGGAGTCCCGTATGAGATCGGGGACATGACAAGAAGTCTCAAAATGGTCGAGATGTAAAGATCGATATACTGGACGACTATATTCGGACTTCGGAAAGGTTCAGAGTGATTCGGGTATTTTTTGGAGTACCGGAGAGTTACGAGAATTCGCTAGGGAGTGTATGGGCTTTATTGGGCCACACGGGAATAGAGGAGAGAGGCCAAAAGGAAGGAGGCCTGCGCCCCCCCTCTGGTCCAAATTGGACAAGGGGTGCAGCCCCCTTTTCCTTCTCCATCTCCCCCTCTTTCCTTCTCTCCTACTCCAACAAGGAAAGGAGGAGTCCTACTCCCGGTGGGAGTAGGAATCCCCCCTTGGTGCGCCCTCCTCCTTGGTCGGCCGCCTCCCCCCTTGCTCCTTTATATATGGGGGCAGGGGGGCACCCCATGACACACAAGTTGATCTTCGTGATCGTTCCTTAGCCGTGTGTGGTGCCCTCCTCCATCATATTCCACCTCGGTCATATCGTAGCGGTGCTTAGGCGAAGCCCTGCGACGGTAGAACATCATCATTGTCACCACGCCGTCGTGCTGATGAAACTCTTCCCCGACACCCTGCTGGATCGGAGTCCGGGGATCGTCATCGAGCTAAACTTGTGCTGAACTCGGAGGTGGCGTACGTTCAGTACTTGGATCGGTCGGATCGTGAAGACGTACGACTACATCAACCGCGTTGTTCTAACGCTTATGCTTTCGGTCTACGAGGGTACGTGGACAATACTCTCCCCTCTCGTTGCTATGCATCACCATGATCCTTGCGTGTGCGTAGGGTTTTTTTGAAATTACTACGTTCCCCAACAGTGGCATCCGAGCCTAGGTTTTATGCGTTGATGTTATATTCACGAGTAGAACACAAGTGAGTTGTGGGCGATACAAGTCATACTGCTTACCAGCATGTCATACTTTGGTTCAGCGGTATTGTTGGATGAAACGGCCCGGACCGACATTACGCGTACGCTTATGCGAGACTGGTTTTACTGCCGTGCTTTGCACACAGGTGACTAGCGGGTGTCTGTTTCTCCAACTTTAGTTGAACCGAGTGTGGCTACGCCCGGTCCTTGCGAAGGTTAAAACATCACTAACTTGACGAACTATCGTTGTGGTTTTGATGCGTAGGTAAGAACGGTTCTTGCTCAGCCCGTAGCAGCCACGTAAAATTTGCAACAACAAAGTAGAGGGCGTCTAACTTGTTTTTGCAGGGCATGTTGTGATGTGATATGGTCAAGACGTGATGCTATATTTTATTATATGAGATGATCATGTTTTGTAACCGAAGTTATCGGCAACTGGCAGGAGCCATATGGTTGTCGCTTTATTGTATGAAATGCGAACGCCCTGTAATTGCTTTACTTTATCACTAAGCGGTAGCGATAGTCGTAGAAGCAATAGATGGCGTAACGACAACGATGCTACGAAGGAGATCAAGGTCTCGCGCCGGTGACGATGGTGATCACGACGGTGCTTCGGAGATGGAGATCACAAGCACAAGATGATGATGGCCATATCATATCCCTTATATTGATTGCATGTGATGTTTATCCTTTATGAATCTTATCTTGCTTTGATTGACGGTAGCATTTTAAGATGATCTCTCACTAAATTATCAAGAAGTGTTCTCCCTGAGTATGCACCGTTGTGAAAGTTCTTTTTGCTGAGACACCACGTGATGATCGGGTGTGATAGTCTCTACGTTCAAATACAACGGGTGCAAAACAGTTGCACACGCGGAATACTCAGGTTAAACTTGACGAGCCTAGCATATTCATATATGGCCTCGGAACACGGAGACCGAAAGGTCGAACGTGAATCATATAGTAGATATGATCAACATAGTGATGTTCACCATTGAAAACTACTGCATCTCACGTGATGATCGGACATGGTTTAGTTGATTTGGATCACGTGATCACTTAGATGACTAGAGAGATGTCTGTCTAAGTGGGAGTTCTTAAGTAATATGATTAACTAAACTTAAATTTATCATGAACTTAGTCCTAGTAGTATTTTGCAAATTATATTGTAGATCAATAGCTTGCATTGTTGCTTTCATATGCTTATTTTGATATGTTCCTAGAGAAAATTGTGTTGAAAGATGTTAGTAGCAATGATGCGGATTGGATCCGTGATCTGAGGTTTATCCTCATTGCTGCACAGAAGAATTATGTCCTTGATACACCGCTAGGTGACAAACCTATTGCAAGAGCAGATGCAGACGTTATGAACGTTTGGCTAGCTCAAAATGATGACTACTTGATAGTTTAGTGCACCATGCTTAAACGGCTTAGAATCAGGACTTCAAAGATGTTTTGAACATCATGGACCATATGAGATGTTCCAGGAGTTGAACTTAATATTTCAAGCAAATACCCGAGTTGAGAGATATGAAGTCTCCAACAAGTTCTATGGCTAAAAGATGGAGGAGAATCGCTCAACTAGTGAGCATGTGCTCAGATTGTCTGGGTACTACAATCGCTTGAATCAAGTGGGAGTTAATCTTCCAGATAAGATAGTGATTGATAGAGTTCTCTAGTCACCATCACCAAGTTAGTAGAACTTTGTGATGAACTATAGCATGCAAGGGATGACGAAAACGATTCCCGAGCTCTTCGTGATGTTGAAATCGACCAAGGTAGAAATCAAGAAAGAGCATCAAGTGTTGATGGTTGACAAGATCAGTAGTTTCAAGAAAAGGGCAAAGGGAAAGAAAGGGGAACTTCAAGTAGAATGACAAGCAAGTTGTCACTCCCACAAAGAAGCCCAAAGCTGAACCAAAGCCTGAAATTGAGTGCTTACACTGCAAAGGAAATGGTCACTGGAAACGGAAATACCCTGAATATTTGGTGGATAAGAAGGATGGCAGAGTGAACAAGGGTATATTTGATATACATGTTATTGATGTGTACCTTGCTAGTGTTTATAGTAGCCCCTGAGTATTTGATACTTGTTCGGTTGCTAAAAATTAGTGACTCGAAATAGGAGTTACATAATAAAGGGAGACTAGTTGAGGGTGAAGTGACGATGAGTATTGGAAGTGGTTCCAAGATTGATATGAGCATCATCGCACACTCCCTATACTTTCGGAATTAGTGTTAAACCTAAATAAATGTTATTTGGCGTTTGCGTTGAAAATGAATATGATTTGATCATGTTTATTGTGATACGGTTATTCATTTAAAGTCAAAGAATAATTGTTGTTCTGTTTACATGAATAAAACCTTCGATGGTCGTACACCCAACGAAAATAGTTTGTTGGATCTCGATCGTAGTGATACACATATTCATAATATTGATGCCAAAAGATGCAAAGTTAATAATGATAGTGCAACTTATTTGTGGCACTGCCGTTTGGGTCATATCGGTGTAAAGCGCATGAAGAAACTCCATAAAGATGGATTTTCGGAATCACTTGGTTATGAATCATTTGATGCTTGTGAACCGTGCCTTTTTGGTAAGATGACTAAAACTCCGTTCTCGGGAACAATGGAATGAGCTACTGACTTATTGGAAATAATACATACCGATGTATGCGATCCGATGAGTGTTAAGGCTCGCGGCGTGTATCGTTATTTTCTGACCTTCACAGATGATTTTAGCAGATATGGGTATATCTACTTGATGAAACATAAGTCTGAAACATTTGAAAAGTTCAAAGAATTTCAGAATGAAGTGGAAAATCATCGTAACAAGAAAAATAAAGTTTCTACGATCTGATCGTGGAGACGAATATTTGAGTTATGAGTTTGGTCTTCATTTGAAACAATGTGAAATAGTTTCGCAACTCACGCCACCTGGAACACCACAATGTAATGGTGTGTCTGAACATTGTAATCGTACTTTACTAGATATGGTGCGATCTATGATGTCTCTTATCGGTTTACCACTATCGTTTTGGGGTTATGCATTAGAGACAGCTGCATTCACGTTTAATAGGGCACCATCTAAATCTGTTGAGATGACACCGTATGAACTATGGTTTAGCAGTAAACCTAAGCTATCATTTCTTAAAGTTTGGAGTTGCAATGCTTATATGAAAAAGGTTTTCAACCTGATAAGCTCGAACCCAAATCGGATAAGTGCGTCTTCATAGAATACCCAAAGGAAACTGTTGGGTGCACCTTCTATCACAGATCCGAAGGCAAAACATTCGTTGCTAAGAATGGATCCTTTCTAGAGAAGGAGTTTCTCTCGAAAGAAGTGAGTGGGAGGAAAGTAGAACTTGATGAGGTAATTGTACCTTCTCCCAAATTGGAAAGTTGTTCATCACAGAAATCAGTTCCAGTGATTGCTACACCAATTAGCGAGGAAGCTAATGATGATGATCATGAAACTTCAAATAAAGTTACTACAGAACCTCGTAGGTATTCCAGAGTACGGTCCGCACTAGTGTGGTACGGTAATTCTATTCTGGAAGTCATGTTACTAGACCATGATAAACCTACGAACTATGAGGAAGCGATGATGAGCCCAGATTCCGCAAAATGGCTTGAGGCCATAAAATCTGAGATGGGATCCATGTATGAGAACAAAGTATGGACTTTGTTTGACTTGCCCAATGATCGGCAAGCCATCGAGAATAAATGGATCTTCAAGAGGAAGACGAACGCTGATAGTAGTGTTACTATCTACAAAGCTCGACCTGTCACAAAAAGGTTTTTCGACAAGTTCAAGGTGTTGAATACGATGAGATTCTCTCACTCATATCGATGCTTAAGTCTGTTCGAATCATGTTAGCAATTGCCACATTTTATGAAATCTAGCAAATGGATGTCAAAAACTGAATTCCTTAATGGATTTATTAAAGAAGAGTTGTATATGATACAACCAGAAGGTTTTGTCAATCCTAAAGGTGCTAACAAAGTGTGCAAGCTCCAACAATCCATCAATGGACTAGTGCTAGCATCTCGGAGTTGGAATATACGCTTTGATGAGTTGATCAAAGCATATGGTTTTATGCAGACTTTTGGAAAGGCCTATATTTACAAGAAAGTGAGTGGGAGCACTACAGCCTTTCTGATAAGTATATGTGAATGGCATATTTTTGATCGGAAATAATGTAGAATTTTCTGGAAAGCATAAAGGAGTGTTTGAAAGGAGTTTTTCAAAGAAAGACCTCAGTAAAGCTACTTACATATTGAGCATCAAAATCTATTGAGATAGATGAAGACGGTTGATAAGTTTTTCAGTAAGTACATACCTTGTCAAGATTTTGAAGTAGTTCAAAATGGAACATTCAAAGAAAGAGTTCTTGCATGTGTTGCAAAGGGGTGAAATTGAGTAAGACTCAAATCCCGACCACGACAGAAAATAGAAAAAGAGAATGAAAGTCATTCCCTATGCCTCAGTCATAGGTTCTATAAAGTATGCTATACTATGTACCAGACCTATTGTATACCTTGTTCTGTATTTGGTAAGGGAATACAATAGTGATCTAGGAGTAGATCACTGGACATTGGTCAAGAATATCCTTAGTGAGGACTAAGGAAATATTTCTCGATTATGGACGTGATAAAAGAGCCCGTCCTAAAGAGTTACATCGGTGCAAGCTTTTACACCGATCCAGATGACTCTAAGTCTCAATCTGGATACATATTGAAAGTGGGAGCAATTAGCTAGAGTAGCTCCATGCAGAGCATTGTAGACATAGAATATTTGCAAAATACATACGACTCTGAATGTGATAGACCCATTTACTAAGCTTCTCTCACGAGCAAAACATGATCACACCTTAGTACTCTTTGGGTGTTAATCACATAGCGATGTGAACTAGATTATTGACTCTAGTAAACCCTTTGGGTGTTGGTCACATGACGATGTGAACTGTGGGTGTTAATCATATACAGATATGAATATTGGTGTTAAATCACATGGCGATGTGAACTAGATTATTGACTCTACTGCAAGTGGGAGACTGGAGGAAATATGCCCTAGAGGCAATAATAAAGTTATTATTTATTTCCTTATTTCATGATAAATGTTTATTATTCATGCTAGAATTGTATTAACCGGAAACATAATACATGTGTGAATAAATAGACAAACATAGTGTCACTAGTATGCCTCTACTTGACTAGCTCGTTAATGAAAGATGGTTAAGTTTCCTAACCATAGACATGAATTATTATTTGATTAACGGGATCACATCATTAGGAGAATGATGTGATTGACTTGACCCATTCTGTTAGCTTAGCATTTGATTGTTTAGTATGTTGCTATTGCTTTCTTCATGACTTATACATGTTCCTACAACTATGAGATTATGCAACTCCCGTTTACCGAAGGAACACTTTGTGTGCTACCAAATGTCACAACATAACTGGGTGATTATAAAGGTGCTCTATAGGTGTCTCCGAAGGTACTTGTTGGGTTGGCATATTTCGAGATTAGGATTTGTCACTCCGATTGTCGGAGAGGTATCTCTGGGCCCTCTCGGTAATGCACATCACTATAAGCCTTGCAAGCAATGTGACTAATGAGTTAGTTACGAGATGATGCATTACAGAACGAGTAAAGAGACTTGCCGGTAATGAGATTGAACTAGGTATTGAGATACCGGCGATTGAATCTCGGGCAAGTAACATACCGATGACAAAGGGAACAACGTATGTTGTTATGCGGTTTGACCGATAAAGATCTTCGTAGAATATGTAGGAGCCAATATGAGCATCCAGGTTTCGCTATTGGTTATTTACCGGAAACAGTTCTAGGTCATGTCTACATAGTTCTCGAACCTGTAGGGTCCGCACACTTAAGGTTTCGATGACAGTTATATTATGACTTTATGAGTTTTGATGTACCGAAGGAGTTCGGAGTCCCAGATGAGATCGGGGACATGACGAGGAGTCTCAAAATGGTCGAGACGTAAAGATTGATATATTGTACGACTATATTCAGACTTCGGAAAGGTTCCGAGTGATTCGGGTATTTTTTGGAGTACCGGAGAATTACGGGAATTCGCCGGGGAGTGTATGGGCCTTATTGGGCGATACGGGAATAGAGGAGAGAGGCCAAAAGGAAGGAGGCCTGCGCCCCCCCTCTGGTCCGAATTGGACAAGGGGTGCAGCCCCCTTTTCCTTCTCCATCTCCCCCTCTTTCCTTCTCTCCTACTCCAACAAGGAAAGGAGGAGTCCTACTCCCAGTGGGAGTAGGACTCCCCCCTTGGCGTGCCCTCCTCCTTGGCCGGCTGCCTCCCCCCTTGCTCCTTTATATACGGGGGCAGGGGGCACCCCATGACACACAAGTTGATCTTCGTGATCGTTCCTTAGCCGTGTGCGGTGCCCTCCTCCATCATATTCCACCTCGGTCATATCGTAGCGGTGCTTAGGCGAAGCCCTGCGTCGGTAGAACATCATCATCGTCACCACGCCGTCGTGCTGACGAAACTCTTCCCCGACACCCTGCTGGATCGGAGTCCGGGGATCGTCATCGAGCTGAACGTGTGCTGAACTCGGAGGTGCCGTACGTTCGGTACTTGGATCGGTCGGATCGTGAAGACGTACGACTACATCAACCGCGTTGTTCTAACGCTTCCGGTTTCAGTCTACGAGGGTACGTGGACAACACTCTCCCCTCTCGTTGCTATGCATCACCATGATCCTTGCGTGTGCGTAGGATTTTTTTTTAAATTACTACGTTCCCCAACAAAAACATGATCACACCTTAGTACTTTTTGGGTGTTAATCACATAGCAATATGAACTAGATTACTGACTCTAGTAAACCCTTTGGGTGTTGGTCACATGGCGATGTGAACTATGGGTGTTAGTCACATATAGTTGTGAACTATTGGTGTTAAAGCACATGGCGATGTGAACTAGATTATTGACTGTAGTGCAAGTGGGAGACTGAAGGAAATATGCCCTAGAGGCAATAATAAAGTTATTATTTATTTCCTTACATCTTGATAAATGTTTCTTATTCATGCTAGAATTGTATTAACCAGAAACTTAGTACATATGTGAATACATAGACAAACAGAGTGTCACTAGTATGCCTCTACTTGACTAGCTCATTGATCAAAGATGGTTAAAGTTTCCTAGCCATTGACATGACTTGTCATTTGATGAAGGGGATCACATCATTAGAGAATGATGTGATTAACTTGACCCATCTGTTAGCTTAGCACTATGATCTTTTAGTTTGTTGCTATTGCTTTCTTCATAACTTATACATGTTCCTGTGACTATGAGATTATGCAACTCCCGAACACCGAAGGAACACTAAGTGTGCTATCAAACGTCACAACATAACTGGGTGATTATAAAGATGCTCTACAGGTGTCTCCGATGGTGTTTGTTGGTTGGCATCAATCGAGATTAGGATTTGTCACTCCGTGTTTCCAAGAGGTATCTTTGGGCCCTCTCGGTGATGCACATCACTATAAGACTTGCAAGCAATGTGACTAATGAGTTAGTTGCGGGATGATGCATTACAGAACGAGTAAAGAGGCTTTACGGTAATGAGATTGATCTAGGTATTTAGATACTGACGACCGAATCTTGGGCAAGTAACATACCGATGACAAAGGGAACAACGTATATATTTATGCAATTTGACCGATAAAGATCTTCGTAGAAGATGTAGGAACCAATATGAGCATCTAGGTTCTGCTATTGGTTATTGACCGGAAGTGAGTCTCGGTCATGTCTACATAGTTCTCGAACCCGTAGGGTCCGCACGCTTAATGTTCGATGGCGATTGGTATTATGAATTTATGTGTTTTGATGTATCGAAGGTTATTCGGAGTCCCGGATGTGATCACGGACATGACGAGGAGTCTCGAAATGGTTGAGACACAAAGATGGATATATTGGAAGGCTATGTTTGGACACCAGAAAGGTTCCGAGTGGGTTCGGGCATTTTTTCGGAGTACCGGGAGGTTACCGGGACCCCTGAGGAGTTAATGGGCCTTAATGGGCCATGGTGGAAGAGAGGAGGCGGCGGCCAAGGTGGGCCCCCCCGCCAAGCGCAATTCGAATTGGGAAGGGGGACGACCCCCCTTTCCTTCTCTCCCTCTCCATCTTCCTTCTTCTCCTACTCCAACTAGGGAAGGGGGGAAACCTACTCCTACCAGGAGTAGGACTCCCCCCCTTGGGCACGCCATAGAGAGGGTCGGCCCTCCCCTCCTCCACTCCTTTATATACGGGGGAGGGGGGCACCCCATAGACACACAAGTTGATCTTTAGCCGTGTGCGGTGCCCCCCTCCATAGTTTTCCACATCAATCATATCGTCGTACTGCTTAGGCGAAGCCCTGCGCTGGTAACTTCATCATCACCGTCACCACACCATTGTGCTGACGAAACTCTCCCTCGGCCTCAGCTGGATCTAGAGTTCGAAGGACGTCATCGAGCTGAATGTGTGCAGATCACGGAGGTGTCGTGCATTCGGTACTTGATCGGTTAGATCGTGAAGACGTTTGACTACATCAACCACGTTACTTCACGCTTCCGCTTTCGGTCTACGAGGGTACGTGGACACACTCTACCCTCTTGTTGCTATGCATCACGTAGATAGATCTTGCGTGATCATAGGATTTTTTTTGAAATTACTGCATTCCCCAAAAAATATGCCTTCACTTTTAATGAATCTCCAAAAATCGAGGCATATGTGATGTCACATATCCATTTCTTAGCCTCCTCGATTCCCGTGCATGCCACTTATCCTTCTGCCTTATAAATAGGCCAGGGGTCCCTTTCACTTTCCCCCTTGCCTCGTCGTCTCCATCTTCTTCCTCACGACTCCTCAGCACCCGAGCTCCGCCGCCGCCGTCGACCTTCGCCACTGCCTTGACCACGGCCGCTTCATCAACCTGAATCGACCGTAATCCGTCTGCACGCCTCCGCAGTTCAGAAGCTACAGTAAGTTTCTCCCTCTCTTTCACTGGAGATCCCATTAGGGTTTCTATGATTTCGTCGAAGTTCATCTCTACCCTTCTTCGTTATTCACTGTTTCTTGGGTTATGACCCAAAGTTAGTACTCCTCTTGTGCAGCATTACTTGTAGTGCTCATTTTTTATACTTGAACACCTCTTGTGCGTGAAAGATCCAATCTAGACACATGAACTGCTCTGCCACTGCAACTTAGATTTAGCAATTTTCTTCATTATTCAAACTGCGGTAGATCCAAAATCGTAGCATCAATCCATGAATGCTGTTTGTCCAACACTTAGCAATTTTTCCACATCACAGATCTGAAAATCAATAATTGTCCGGGTGGCTTAACTCATAAACTGTAACCCGCCAGGTACCATTAGTCCCCTCTTAAGCCGCCAATAGTTTACCTTTATAACTTCAATGCTATCCTCCGGCTTAGCACATTTATATGCATGTTTCATCATTGTTTGCCTTTAAACCAACATCCGGCTTAACCACATAATCTTAAACCGGCATAATCTTCCTTTCAGATCATCAAAAATGACTAAGACATACACTTCCTGCAACTGGGTCCCATCCCGGGTCATCGAAGAAGACTTGAACAATTTCGTTGCAACTGGCACTTTAGCCAAGAAAGAGGACATCCACTAGAGGATCCCAGGCGAAGAAAATCCTCCTAAGCCCAAGGACAGAGAAGTGATTGTTTTCACTGACCACATGATTCGGGGGTTCAGCCCGCCCGGCTCAAAGTTCTTCCGAGACGTACTTCAGTTTTTCCAACTTCATCCTCAAGACATTGGGCCCAACTCCGTGTCCAATATTTGCAATTTCCAAGTATTCTATGAAGCTTATATTCAAGAGGAGCCCATAGTTGAATTGTTTAGAGAATTTTACTACTTAAACCACCAGACAGAGTTTACTAATGGACCCAGCTTGGAACTCGGTGGAGTTTCAATTCAAAAGAGGAAACAAGCCGGTTTTCCTTATGCCAAGCCGCCTAGCCATCCCAAAGACTAGAACCAAACTTGGTTCCACTGCCAAAACACAACCCCAGCAGACAAAAATCCTCTGTCAGGTTACCGCTACCACCGTCTTAGCAACGCACATCCACTCCCCCCGCGGATCAACATGAAGGAGCGGGCCAAATATGCACCAACTTTTTCAAAGCTCAGAGCCTTCATGGCTAATGGTTTAACCGACATCAACCTTGTTCGGTGCTGGTTCTCCTGGAGGATCTTGCCATTAAGCCGTCACCCCAGCTTAATGTGCGAATATACTGGCGATTTGAAAGATCCCCAACACCACTACGACATTCAACTATCTGACACAGAAATCACCGAAGCCACCAAGGCGTTGGTGAATGAATCTTGGGCAGAATGAAGTAAGACAAGACTTAGTCCTTACTGCACTTTCAACAAGCCGCCAGTTGTAAGTGTTGCACAACTTCCACTCAATCATATTTGTATCAACACAACCCACTTATGATCTTTTGATCTCAATAGGCCGACTCTCCATTTTAGAATAAATAGCCGCAAGATAAGCCGGCCAAACCGTCTCGTACCAAGACCAAGGCCACCAAAAGGCCTGCCAAGAAGAGGACGACCGATCTCGCCGAGTTAAACTTGGATGACGACGGTGATGATGATGAGTTGAAGGTAGAACTTGACTCTCTTGGCTCATTTTTTATACATCTCATTGAGAATGATTGTTATCAGGAGGAAGCCGAGGCCAGCCGTGCGGGTGATGACAAGGTAATTGTTCTTTCCTCCAGCTCAGAGTCTGTGCCAAAACAGAAAACTCGCCAAGCAAGCTGGAAAGTAAGATTTTCTCATCATTTGGCTTATTTGGATCCCAAATTTATTTTGAAGAAGCAGTAACATGAAGCTCGCCGCACAAGCCGGAACAGCGGAAGCGGGATCCTTTCCTCCGTCTTACCGAACACCCTAGCCCCTCGGAAACGTCGTCCAAAGGTTTCAACAAACTCCGACTTAACTTATCCCTAGGCTGGTCTTTACCGACAACCTCTTAATCCTTCTGATTCAAATTATCAGGGAACGTCTCACTCTTCCTCTAGCGACTCAACAGGGACTCATGTCACGGCCTTCAAACCGGCGCCAGGGTAAGACTATCAAGCCTTTGCTTTCAATTATATACTCAATTCTTGTACTAACCTTATCTTGTGTTTCCTTTATAGGGCTATGGCAAAGCCCAGCAAAAAGATGAAGGTGACAAAAACTCCTGAGAATCCCTCTGAGCCGGAGCAACAGTCAGCAGAAACCTCCAACCAAGCCCCTGGTCACCATCTATGAAACGCCACTGGTCGACCACAATGTTGACATGGACCAGATGGAAGTTGATGCAACCATCACCAACCCAGCAAGCACCATCAAGCCGGCAAGCCCTATCAAGCCGGCTGAAGAAAAAGATGCTGATGTTACCATCACAGGGCATGTCTATGCAGATCCAGGCAACCCCACTATCTTATCCAAGCACAGTGCCAAGGAGGAAATTTCCATGGCTGACAAGGTCAAGTGGTCAACCAATCTGGACAGCTATGCCGATTTCAGTGCCCAAGAAATTCACTCTGGATATTTGAACCGTCTTTACATAGGCCGTGACTATGAAGCCGACTTAGTAAACTTGATGAAGGAGCGCTTTAAGGTAAACACTACAACTCTTTTTCATATAAATACACTTCCATTAGCCGCCAAGTTTATTACACATGATAGAATAGAATGTGCTGTAAACTTCAGTAGCTTCTTAGATCAATTACAGTAGCCCCCAAGGGCCGGTTTATACTTTCAAGATAAATCGGGACTTCCAATAGCAGCACTTCAACTTTGCATGTGTAGCCCCCAAGGGCCGGCTTAATCTGTCAAGATGAGCCGGGACTTTAGATAATAATGATTGAATTTCACATCTGTAGCCCTCAAGGGCCGGCTTAATTTGTCAAGATAAGCCGGATCTCAATACCATAAGTGTCCAGAAATTTTTAGCATATAGCCCCCATGAACCGGCTATAGTCATCATATAGTAATCAGGCCATCATAAACTTGCTTTTAAAAATAGAAAGGTGCATTAGCCCCCAAGTGCCAAGTAAAATACTTGTATTGTGCTGGGGACTTTTCAAATATACCCATTGTAATCTCGTCCATTTTTTATCTCTTTGTAGGCCGAGCTTAATGGCAAAGAATCCCAAGTCACCGACCTTCAGGAAAACATCAAGTCTCAGTAAGTAGAAACATCCAAGGCCAAAAATGTGCTGACCACTGGTTTAGCATATATGGAGATGCTAAAGAAAGACTTCAAATCTGATCAAGACGGCTAGAAAACAGAGAAGTCAGCCCTGTTGAAGAGAGCAGACGATGCTGAAGCGGCTCTTAAGCCGGTAGCTAAAGAGCTTGCCGGCTTAAAACATCAAGTCAATGCCATGACTATTGCCATCTTCGGTAAGTAACTTCATCATTTGCTTTTGAATGCATTTTAATCAATATTCATCTGGCTTATAAATTTTTCTTGATGATGCAGGCTCCAAAGTTGCCCACCTTGGCACGGACATGTGCAAGAAATTGAAAGCTGCCTACACGCTCATAGAGCAGTCATATACTGGCACACAACAAGCCATCTGCATAGCTGCTCACAAGAAACAACCTCCAACCATCATCAAGGATACATTGGAGAAGCTATCTGTGCTGCCTCTGCGGATCGAAGAGTTGAAGAAGTCAGCTGCAAGAGCCGGTGCACTCACCGCGCTAACCCGGGCCAAGGCATGGCAAGCCGATCTTGAGCCGACAGATTTGGCAAACGATTGCCCTAGTGTAAAAGAGGACGTGTCACCCTTCAGCGCAGAAGACTTTGCCACAATAGCAAGGGAAATGCGTCCTCTGGCCAGTAAACTGGCTGAAGATACCAATCTTTCACATTACCAGCCGGTTTACGATGCTGACAACAAAAAGGTCAAGGCGCCGATTCAGCATTCACAGGATCTGACCCCGCAGATCCGTAAGCACACCTTTGCCCCTGATATTGACCCATCAACACTTATAAGTGATGAATCTGTATTCAGAGCTTTGACTGGGATCAACTGGCAACCTCTGACTTCCAGCCAATGGGTGAAGAGGAGCAGGATGAACCGACACTGGATGACCCACAACCTTCAACATGCCAAGGCCAATACCAGTAGGCCGCCAGCCGGCTTAGCATCTGCTCTCTATGAGACTTTACCAAAACAATTATTCTTTTGGGCCATCAGTTGCATTGTAATAGGCTAGCTGTCAAACAATTTATCTGCCATGCCATCGCACATGTTTACTTGCAAAACACTTTGATGAGTTGTATTGATCTTCTTTGATGATCTAATGTTTCAAGCTCAAAATCATTATCAATTTTGCCTTAGCATATTCTCATAAACTCTGCATACAAACAGAGCACAAGTACCTTGGCGGTTACCCCAAGGCCGGTCAAAAAGTCCCACATACAATAAACCGCTGGTGGCTGCAGCGTCTATAACCAGGGCTGGTTTATCAAAACCTCACATATAATGATAACAAAATAAATATCATACCTATGATACTTATGTGTATTGCCGGCTTAGCAGGCCATATGCAATAAGGGCAACAATCCCAGTATAGAGCATAGCACTCGGTAATTTATTCATGCTGCTGGCTTACAACACTTTAAACAGCAAAAGGTAGCATCCCCCCAAAACCGAGAGTACAGGACAACATAGAGATGATCATCATACTCTGGCGACTTAACTCCAAATCCAGGCTGGGTTATCAAAACATCGGATTTTACCAAATAAAGATCAAGGCCTCATGGCCTTCAAATTTCGACCATATATCAATATGGCACAAATATATAAGTCATCAAAAATATTCGAAGGCAAAAGAAAAAAGAAAAATCAAGGCATTCAAAGGCTGCTAGGCCTCAACATCAAGTGTTATTCAAGGGCTGGACAGCCACTGAGTTATTTCTTAATTCAAACCTGTAAGCCAGGCCTCACATGACCAAATCGCTGGTTTAACTTTGACAAGTTCAAGATCTTTTTAAAAGATTAACTGTCAAGAGTATGACGAGTCATTCCAGGATTACCTGGTCGTAGTGGCAAACTTACAAAGGTAGGATAACCTGTTTTTGGTGAATACACCTGGTGACCAAGCCTATCAAGAGGGAACAGAGCTTTTGTTCATTTAAAAAAAAGCCCCCAAGTAATATTGTGATCCAGGCATACAAGCCTAATCAGTAGGGTAGTCACAGCTATGCTCCATGAGCAGGAATCCCCCAAGTTATTGCAATCAAGGCATACAAGCCGGATCAAAAGAGTCATAGCTATGCTCAATGAGCAGGAAGCCCCCAAATGACCTTATGAAGTATATTAAAGACTCAGATTCTCAAAAATGAAACGGCAGAGGCCCTGAATCATCAGGGATGCCGACTTTATTATACTAATCATAATATATACATTGATAAAAGTATGCACATCACTAGAGCCAGTGGCTCATGTGTAATAAGGCCAAAGATGAGCAATATTCCATGGCCGATGGGTCTCCTCCTCCGATGTGCATGAGTCCTTGTTGTCTCAAACAACGATAAGGTAGTATGACCCGTTGTTCAGATTTTTCCTGACCACAAAGGGCCCTTCCCAAGGTGGGGATAACTTGTGCATGTCAGTTTGATCCTGGATGAGCCAGAGCACCAAATCTCCTTCTTGAAAGGTCCTGGTCTTAACCCGGCGGCTGTGATAACGACACAGATCTTGCTGGTAAATCGCCGAACGAGCCTCCGCAAGGCCATGCTCTTCATCCAATAGGTCAATAGCATCCTGACGTGCTGTCTCATTATCAGCTTCAACATAAGCCGCCACACGAGGTGAATCATGACGTATGTCACTAGGGAGAACCGCTTCAGCTCCGTAAACCATGAAGAAAGGCGTGTAACCCATAGATCTGTTGGGGGTGGTACTGATACTCCAAAGCACCGAGGGAAACTCCTCCACCCAACAACCCGGTGTCCTCTGCAAATGGACCATAAGTCGGGGCTTGATACCTCCCAAGATTTCTTGATTACCTAGTTTAGCTTGGCCATTAGACTAGGGGCGCTTTCCTATTTTGGATCCATATTAGCACTGATGCTAAACTACTTGGACGAGTCGCCAGGCACAAAATCAACCAGCTTAGTGTCATCAGGCAACTTAAACTTCAACAGGGGGTCATTCTCAGTAGTTGGCTTCTTCAAAGGGGTCATATCCGCCAGGTCAACATTATCCTTATAAAACTTCAAGTCCTCAGTGGCACAGGCCAACTCAGCATAAGCAGTATCACCCTCTTCACAATCCAGAGCAATTCTTTTATTTCCATGCACCGTGATGGTGCCCTTATGACCCAGCATCTTAAGCTGCAAATAAACATAACACGGCCGTGCCATAAACTTGGCGTAAGCTGGCTGCCCGAACAAAGCATGGTACGGGCTCTTGATCTTCACCACCTCAAAGGTCAACTTCTCAACTCTGGAATCATTGTCATCTCCAAAAGCCACCTCCAGTGTTATCTTTCCCACTGGTAACGCTGACTTACCAGGCACCACCCAATGAAAAACAATAGAAGATGGCTTAAGATCTTTGCCAGTCAAATTCTTACGACAAAAGGTCTCATAGTAAAGGATATTGATACTGTTGCCCCCATCCATGAGCACCTTCGTGAGCCTATATATCCTACCCGTGGAGCAACCACCAATGCCAACTGACCTGGATTGTCGACCCAGGGCGAGTGATCCTCACGGCTCCATACAATAGGCTGCTCAGACCACCTTAAATAACGAGGCACCGCCGGCTCAACAGAGTTCACCACCCGCTTATGGATTTTCTGATCTTGCTTGCACAGGCTTGTGGTGAACGCATGGTACTGACCACCATTCAACTGCTTTGGATTACTTTGATAACCAGACTGCTGCTGCTAATTCCCTTGGACAGATTGCTGATTAAAACCACCGTGATTTCCTTGACCTTGAAAGCCAGAGCTTGAGCCGCCACCTCCAAAGCCAGGTCCATGGGAACCAGAACCTGAACCGCCATTCGAGCCATGAGTTTTCTGAAAAAGTTAGAATTTCTGTACTCCCTCATGATGAAGCAATCCTTCCACAGGCGACTGGCCGGCTTATCCTGTGTCACATCCCTAGCTTCTGGTTTGCTCTGAGCTAGCTAGTCATGTGTTGCATCATGTTTAAATTTTGCCTAAAATTGAAATGGGGATGTTCAAACCCTAGCATTAAATCAACTCAACTAGGGTGAATTAAAATCTTTTCAATAAACCCAAAAGGTTCCTAAGAAAAGTTCATGATTTCTGGTTAAGGTGGAAACCTCTGCCAAAAAATGACGAATATATTCTTAGGTCATTTTTGGATTTTTGAATTAAATCATATTGTATTTGACTTTGGGCATTTAAATACTATAAATAATTTAAATGTTCAAATAAATGTTGGAAATTGTTAAGGGTCACTGAAATAATTCAGAAAGCACCCATAATTGTTTCCAGGATTTTATTAAATGATTTGGTATTTTAAATCAAATCAAGAACAAAATAACAGAAATAGAAAAGACATAAAAGACAGAGGAGAGAATCTCACCTGGACTTACCTCTGCAGCCCACCAGGCCCACCTGGCCAGCCCAGCCCATCTCCACCCCCCCTGTCGTCTTCCTCCCTGCCAGGAGGACAGACACCGCACGCACGCGCGCACGCGGAGGCCTCCACCTCCTGCTTCGCCGTGGCAGCCTCCCGACTTCCTCGCGACGCCACGGAGACGCCCTCGACTGCCTCTCTCTCTCTGGACCCCCTCCTCCTCCTCTGCTCTCCCTCCCTCTCGTCACCGAACGCACCTGAGAGCGCCGCTCGCCGTACCCATGGCCACCGGCCACCCCTAGCCTCGCCGATGCGCCCAGGAGCTCCGCCTCGACCCCCTCTTCCTCCCCACTGATCCACGGCCCTCCGGAAGCCCTGCATCGCCGCCCACGTCGCCGTTCCCCTCCTCGTCCACCGGAGATCGTCGCCGTCGATTCGCTGCACTCCGGCCGCCCCCGAGCCCACTAACCCTCCCTACAGCTCCGCGGTGAGCCTCCGTGCAGAACCCCTCTCTCTCCCCTCGCGTTTGCGAGCTCTAGGCCATAGCTCCGCCGCGGCCGAACTCCGGCCGCCGCTGACCTCGTCACCGCCGTCACTGCAGCCGCTTGAGCTCGTTTCGGAGCGTGTCACCGCACTCAGGAAGCCACCAGGAGCCTACACATATCCTAACTCGCCCTCCCGTGCACCACAGCGCCAACCCCGCACTCACCAAACTCCGGCGCCGCCGCGAGCTCTGTTCCGGCGAGCCCCGACGTTCCCGTAGCCTCCCACCTACCCCATCAGATGCGGGAGAGCCTGGGCTACGCCCCGGTGCCCTCAGCCGCCGCCTCCGTCGCCTTTAGCGCAAGTCCGGCGTGCCCCGCCGTGCTCTGTGGTCGTCGCCGGCAAATATCCGGCCAGCTGACGTGGCTGGCTTAATTAGCCACTACCACCGCTTCGTGTCATAGACAGCCGGGCCCCACCGCCTAACTAACCGGCTAACTAAAATAGATTAGGTTTAATCTAATTGCAGTGGCCCCACGCGTCAGCTTTGACCGCGCTGACGTGGCCTTTGACCCGGCCCCACCTGTCATTGACACTAACTAGCCCTGTGTCACTGACGTCTGGCCCCCACACATCAGGTTTGACCGAGCCAGCCCAGTTGACCCTGCTGACGTCACGGTGACGCAGTGCTGACGCAGTAAATTCATTTCTGGATTTATTATTATGAGGAAATTTCAGAAAATAGCTAAAACTTCTAAAAATCATAGAAATTCAACCGTAACTCCAAATTAAATAATTTATATATGAAAAATTATCAGAAAAATTCAAGGAATCCATATGTACCATTTTCATGCATGTTAGAACAACTTATAGCTGCTGTTTAGCACAAATCAATTAAAGGGCATTTGAATAATCACATATGGAGTTTGAATTTGAATCCTGTATTCAAACCAACTTCATTTAATCTGTTGCTAGTTGCATTAGCTCAAAACACATTCATATTGCCATGTCATGATCATGCATCATATTGTGCATTGCATTGATTGTGTTCCCTTCTGTGTTGCCGGTATTTGTCCCCTCTCGATAGACGTGATCCCGATGATGTGATCGTTGACACTGATGAAGACTCAACGTTATCTTCAGAAGTGCCAGGCAAGCAAAACCCCCTTGTTCATTCCGATACAATCCTACTCTCTCGCTCCTGCTCTCTTTTACTGCATTAGGACAACAACGACATATTTGTTACTTGCTGCGGTAGCTGAACCCCTTTATCCTTTGCATGACCTGTCATTGCCACAGTAAATAGATGAAACCCACTAGCATGAGTAGGAGTTGTTTGAGCCCTGATGTGCCTACTCATTCATGCTTGTTTGTCATGCCTGCTACTGCTTAGAGTCGAGTCAGGTCTGATTCATCCGGGATGAATCAGAGGTGTGTGAACATGTCCTACTGTGTGTGAGCTAAGTGTGTGAACACGATTTGGTAAAAGGTGTCGGTGAGAGGCCATGTAGGAGTACATGGTGGGTTGTCTCATTGAAGCCGTCCTTAGGAACTGAGTTCTGTGTTTGTGATCCATGATTCAGCTACTACCATACATTGGGCCCTGAAATATGACCCCGCTCGACTTCTTATTGACCCTTGTCCTATGTCCAGGAGTTGCAAGTAGTTTCTGGTGTTTGTAGTATGCTGGAGGCCGTGGACAGCGCTGACCGTAGGGGTGGGCTGTGATGCGGTAGGTACGTGGCATGGTGTACCGGATGCCCGTTTGGTATCTCGGGAACCCTGTTCACATCGTGTGGGGCTGTGAGCGAAACTCCGGCCGGATCTCCTCATGGATGGAACCCGAATAGGTGATAAACCTGGACTAGAGACTTGAGTGTTTAGGTAGGTCGTGGTCTACACCCACGTTGGCTTTCGCTTGAAGTCTGCCGAGCACATGTCGTGTGCAGACGCTAAGTGGTGGAAACATGTATGAAGAAGTACACCCCTGCAGGGTTAACATCATCTATTCGAATAGCCGTGTCCGCGGTAAAGGACTTCTGGGTTGCTTATATCAGTTCATAGACAAGTGAAAGTGGATACTCTAAAATACGCAAGATAAGCGTGAGTGCTATGGATGGCGTTCTCGTAGGGAGACGGGAGCGGATCCATAGTGGTGTATTGATATGGTGAATATGTGGACTCGTGTGCGCCACCTCAAAAGAGTTACATTGCAGTCGTAGTTCAGGATAGCCACGGAGTCAAAGCTGGCTTGCTGCAGTTAAACCCCACCATCCCCTTTGTTGATAATGATGCATATGTAGTTAGTTCTGATGTAAGTCTTGCTGGGTACATTTGTACTCACGTTTGCCTATTTTATGTTTTGCAGAGAGACTTCGGTCTCACTAGTAGTTCCACGTGGACTTCGACGTTTAGCTTGTTACCTCAGCTACGATCTTGTGCCCCCGGCAGGATCTGATAGATAGTCAGGCTTCTCAGCCTTTTCCATTTATAGATGTCTGTACTCAGACATGATAGCTTCCGCTTGTGCTTTGATTTGTATGCTCTGATTGTTGGGTCATGAGACCCATGTTTGTAATATCTCGCTCCTCGGAGCCTAATGAATAAATACTTGAGTCGTAGAGTCATGTTGTGATGCCATGTTGTATTTGCACATATCGAGCATATTGTGTGTATGTTATTGAAATGCTTGGTATGTGTGGGATCTGACCATCTAGTCGTTTATCTTTAGTAGCCTCTCTTATCGGGAAATGTCTCCTAGTGTTTCCACCGAGCCATGGTAGCTTACTACTGCTCCGGAACACTTAGGCTGGCCGGCATGTGTCCTTCTTCGTTCCTGTGTCTGTCCCTTCGGGGAAATGTCACGCGATGAATACCAGAGTCCTGTTAGCCTGCTACAGCCCGGTTCACCGGAGTCCTGTTAGCCCAGTGCTACAGCCTGGATTCACTCGCTGATGATCGACACGTTCGATGCTGGGTCATGGATGCCTGTCCCTGTAAGTCTGTGCCACTTTGGGTTTACGACTAGCCATGTCAGCCCGGGCTCCTTATCATATGGATGCTAGCGACACTGTCATATACGTGTGCCAAAAGGCGCAAACGGTCCCGGGCTAAGGTAAGGCGACACCCGTGGGAATACCATGCGTGAGGCCGCAAAGTGATATGAGGTGTTACATGCTAGATCGATGTGGCATTGAGTCGGGGTCCTGACAGCGTTGGTATCAGAGCTTGACTGCCTGTAGGATTACCAAGCCAAACAGGTCGAAGTTGAGTCTAGAAATTCTTTAGTTATATAAGGGAATTGATTGTGGGATGGAACGTAAGGCTCTTTTTACTCCTTATACTTTATGCCTTCTGATCTGAGTCATCATCTTCTCTTCTACGGGGATTAAGAACTAGGCTATCTCTCCTTTCTATCAGGATCACGTGTTACTAATCCGTAGACTTATAAGATTGTTGGATTAAGCTTGAGTTCAGTTCCTACTACTTCCGTATGTTAATTGTTGATCTCGAAATCTTGATATTGTGCTTCTGAGTGGTTATGCCACCATTTTTATGAATCTCTCAAATCTTTTCTGAGCATTTACAGTCGTTATGCTGTCCGAGTCATCCCAGGTTTCTAAGTAGTCTGATGCATTTGCAAATCCTTTCTTCCCGTTTCAATGTTCCTTTGGGCCAGATTAACCACACTAATCAGTGAGTTGACGTACTCCGTTACCTTGACATATATGTTGGAGATATTATTATGACCCTAGGTGTCTTAGGGGATCATCTAGTAATTTAGCCATGATTTGTGTTCCCAGTGTGATGATTCTGGCCATCATTCTCGAAACCATCCCGTGATGCTACTTAGTAATAGGTATTCTATTCCTGGGTTCTGAACCCGAGATTCACTCTACCTACTTCATGTTGATAGTAATTGCTAATGCCTTTAGGATATTAGTAACCTTTGCGATAGTCCTTGAAGTCCGTGGTATCTTCTTCTTCCAAATACCATGAACTACTTATGGCAGAAGTTCCTCGTTGAACTGAAATATCACAACAGGATTATTCTTGATGAGATCTCCATTATATATTGTGGCTCTGCCAGTTCTACCTTTCCGCATGGGTTATCCGGAAGAAATATGTTGAACTTCGTTCGACATGCTAAACCATGCATCCACAACTCAGAAAATCGTATGTTCCTTTGAGTTGTCCCTCTTTAGTTGTCTTCTGACCCTCGTTTATCAATTGATAGTCAAGAGTATGCGTGCAATCGTTCATCGATACCTATTACTCTTGTGGTCCGTCAAGCCATTCTATTCCGGAATGACTAGGAGAAACAAACTCCAGTACCTCATCCATATCTAGGAATGGGTCAAAACAATTGTACTCCGCAGATCAAAATGCCAATCCAGCTTTTGCTCTGTTCTACCTTGGAGTATTACCATCTTTATATCAAGAATGTCATGGGAATTGCACACCATCCTATGAACTCTTGGTACAGTGATACTTCTTGCCATCATTAGTCATTCCTCGGTCTTCGTGTTGATGCAACCGGAATACCGACAAATGAATTGTGATGTGTGAAATCAATACGCCTAGCAACCTCGTTGCTGGGTAGTTAAAGGATAATAATTTCATTCTTAGCATGTTGGTTTTTGAATCATCCTTCTAAGACTTATCGTGCTACCTAGTTCTTATTTCGGTGCACCCTTCGATTGATGAGTTAGGATCTTGTCAAGTCCTCACTCATTTGATCATATCGTCTTGCCCTCAAAAGCGAGATTGTTCTCGAGCTTAGTAACATACCGGTGGTTCGTGATTTTCTGAATATCTCCTCAGAAGTATTACCAGGTTGTCACCTGACCGCTATGTTGAGTTCGTGATCAAGTTGGTTTATTCCTGTAAACCACCCCTTCTCCAAGAATCCGTGTTGGATACCCTGAGCTAGTTGGATAAGCTAAACAATAACTTGGAGAGTTGGAAGACAAAAGCTTGCCCGACTTAGTTCATGATAAGGGATATCTTTTTGTGTGTGTGTGTGTGTGTGTGTTGAAGAAAGATGATATCTTCATCGATTGGTCCCTGTGATCAGTTGCTGGACCTATTGTCTTATCAATCCTTTGATTTGAGTGTGGGCTATCGTCAAATCAAATCAGTACCAATGATGCTCGTAATGTTGTCTTATTCGTGGTTGATCCCTCGAGCATACACCATTACATCTTTGGCCTGACCAATGCTATCACTTGTTCACTTAACTATGTAATTCCTTTTAAAAGGAAACCCAGATGAATTGTTGTTGAGCCCATTGACAACATCCTTATCTCCTCCATGATCTTGCTGAACATTAAGCTAGTGTTGGAAACTTTTGAAAGCATTTGTTCATGCTAGCTCATGAAGCATATGTTGGGATGTAAGAAGTGACTTCCTCTAGTTCGTGTGCATTTGATGCAGGGTGCCGCTGTGAACTCGAGAAAGTCAATGTTGCTTCCTCTGGAATCATCGCAAGTCAGTCATGCACATGTGCGAAGAATTCTGTGGTTTGAAGACTTGCAACCTTCAATCTATATGTATCCCTAGCACACCAAGCCACTGATTGAGTTGTTCAAAGATAAAGGAGTCTGTCCAAGGTGAACTCTTTGGACTTCCACGCGTGGAGACTTCGATGTCATTAATGATGGTTCCCCACCTGAACTCGGTAGTGTTTTGTTGTAAGACTACCATGTGATAATGTTTGTCTGGGACAACGTGTTCACATGTGTGTAGCAGAACCAGCTCATGTTTTGGAGCTTGCTATCGTAGTCCGCTCCCCGAGAATCTCGCGACGTCATCTCGTCGATTTGTGTTGCAAACTTTCATTTTTCTACCTAGACTCGATGAGTCTGGAATATCCTGACACCAACCAGATCTGAACTTCAGGCAGATATGATGGTTGGAACATTTCCCAAGAACTATAATATTGGTCCCTCGATAACCGGTAAGGTGGATGTCGTGGCCAACACACCCAGCCGGAAGACCTGTTATTATAACATCATGATTGAGGAAGTTGGCCACCTCCCCATGAGGACTTCGTAGGATTTACCTCCGTAGTTATTCCTTATGGATTCCTGTGTTCCCGAAGTCCGACCTTTTTACTTGATGTTCTAGATATCAAACCATATCTATGAATGGGTTACACTAGCACATCAAGGAGAACATTAGAAGCGGAGTGCTAAATGTCTCTCGGTCGATCATCTAGATTTTTTTTCCTTGGCCTCGCTAAGGTGAAATCTGAGAAAGTGTTATCTTCCTTTGCATCTGCATCATCCATCATCATTCATCATGGTAGCAAGTTGTGTTGCCAGGATCCTTCACACGGATGTTGGTAAAACCTTGATGAATGTGGAAATGCTCGAGTTCTTGAGAGCACGCACAAGCGCTACGTGTTATCATCGGCACTAACTGGGTTTGCTCTCAGTTTCCTCGGCAATGCTATGACCTTTTCAAACAGTGAATTCACTCTCTATTGTTGGGTTCTTCCCTAGTTACCAGAATCATTCCCAGCATTTGCATTTTGTTCCCAGCTTGCACCGCCAATGTGTCATTCTACCATGGGTCTCTTCCATTTCCGGTGATAAGCAAATTCATCCATTGCGTTGTCTTCAACAAGGTAATCCACATCATCCAAGTCCGAGTATGCCATTCTACCGACCCCCGTCAATCGATTGCTGTGATTTGCCTTAGGTTGATATAGAGAGTCTCAATGATCTCTATATCAAAGGTAATTCTTTTTGCCACTTAAGATAATAATCTACGAATCACCCTCCTCCAGGATGTTCTCGTTATGGTATCATGGAAACTCAACTCCTCGCTACGTTGGCAATCGTTTACCACCTTCTTAGGTGTGGAATTGTTGTCTACCTAGTGAACCTCATCACCTGCTCCACTCCATCCCTCTAGAGGTATGCTTCGTCTCTCAGCTCGAGAGATGTTGTTATGTCTCATTCTGTGGGTTAATCCTGAGTTGTTCGACCTTCGAGAAGAACAATTCTTTAGGGTCTTTCCATTCCTCTCGTTGTCATGATAGTTGGAGTTCTCAAGGCAAGACTTCAAGACAATGATGGTGATCGAATCAACGCTCCTATGAAGTGCACCCTGGATCGTGAAGATTATACTAGTTGCGTTTTCCCTTCACCTTACCCTACGCTTGAATCTCGGGACGAGATTTTTGTTTAGTGGGGGTGAGTTGTCACATCCCTAGCTTTTGGTTTGCTCTGAGCTAGCTAGTCATGTGTTGCATCATGTTTAAATTTTGCCTAAAATTGAAATGGGGATGTTCAAACCCTAGCATTAAATCAACTCAACTAGGGTGAATTAAAATCTTTTCAATAAACCCAAAAGGTTCCTAAGAAAAGTTCATGATTTCTGGTTAAGGTGGAAACCTCTGCCAAAAAATGATGAATATATTCTTAGGTCATTTTTGGATTTTTGAATTAAATCATATTGTATTTGACTTTGGGCATTTAAATACTATAAATAATTTAAATGTTCAAATAAATGTTGGAAATTGTTAAGGGTCACTGAAATAATTCAGAAAGCACCCATAATTGTTTCCAAGATTTTATTAAATGATTTGGTATTTTAAATCAAATCAAGAACAAAATAACAGAAATAGAAAAGAAATAAAAGACAGAGGAGAGAATCTCACCTGGACTTACCTCTGCAGCCCACCAGGCCCACCTGGCCAGCCCAGCCCATCTCCACCCCCCTGTCGTCTTCCTCCCTGCCAGGAGGACAGACACCGCACGCACGCGCGCACGCGGAGGCCTCCACCTCCTGCTTCGCCGTGGCAGCCTCCCGACTTCCTCGCGACGCCACGGAGACGCCCTCGACCGCCTCTCTCTCTCTGGACCCCCTCCTCCTCCTATGCTCTCCCTCCCTCTCGTCACCGAACGCACCTGAGAGCGCCGCTCGCCGTACCCATGGCCACCGGCCACCCCTAGCCTCGCCGATGCGCCCAGGAGCTCCGCCTCGACCCCCTCTTCCTCCCCACTGATCCACGGCCCTCCGGAAGCCCTGCATCGCCGCCCACGTCGCCGTTCCCCTCCTCGGCCACTGGAGATCGTCGCCGTCGATTCGCTGCACTCCGGCCGCCCCCGAGCCCACTAACCCTCCCTACAGCTCCGCGGTGAGCCTCCGTGCAGAACCCCTCTCTCTCCCCTCGCGTTTGCGAGCTCTAGGCCATAGCTCCGCCGCGGCCGAACTCCGGCCACCGCTGACCTCGTCACCACCGTCACTGCAGCCGCTT
Source organism: Triticum aestivum (assembly GCF_018294505.1). NCBI lineage: Eukaryota > Viridiplantae > Streptophyta > Magnoliopsida > Poales > Poaceae > Triticum > Triticum aestivum. The sequence continues at coordinate 479,428,038 of NC_057798.1, read as the reverse complement.
GAGCTCGTTTCGGAGCGTGTCACCGCACTCAGGAAGCCACCATGAGCCTAACACATATCCTAACTCGCCCTCCCGTGCACCACAGCGCCAACCCCGCACTCACCGAACTCCGGCGCCGCCGCGAGCTACGTTCCGGTGAGCCCCGGCGTTCCCGTAGCCTCCCACCTACCCCATCAGATGCGGGAGAGCCCGGGCTACGCCCCGGTGCCCTCAGCCGCCGCCTCCATCGCCTTTAGCGCAAGTCCGGCGTGCCCCGCCGTGCTCTGTGGTCGTCGCCGGCAAATCTCCGGCCAGCTGACGTGGCTGGCTTAATTAGCCACTAACCACCGCTTCGTGTCACAGACAGCCGGGCCCCACCGCCTAACTAACCGGCCAACTAAAATATATTAGGTTTAATCTAATTGCAGTGGCCCCACGCGTCAGCTTTGACCGCGCTGACGTGGCCTTTGACCCGGCCCCACCTGTCATTGACACTAACTAGCCCTGTGTCACTGACGTGTGGCCCCCACACGTCAGGTTTGACCGAGCCAGCCCAGTTGACCCTGCTGACGTCATGGTGACGCAGTGCTGACGCAGTAAATTCATTTCTGGATTTATTATTATCAGGAAATTTCAGAAAATAGCTAAAACTTCTAAAAATCATAGAAATTCAACCGTAACTCCAAATTAAATAATTTATATATGAAAAATTATCAGAAAAATTCAAGGAATCCATCTATACCATTTTCATGCATGTTAGAACAACTTATAGCTGCTGTTTAGCACAAATCAATTAAAGGGCATTTGAATAATCACATATGGAGTTTGAATTTGAATCCTGTATTCAAACCAACTTCATTTAATCTGTTGCTAGTTGCATTAGCTCAAAACACATTCATATTGCCATGTCATGATCATGCATCATATTGTGCATTGCATTGATTGTGTTCCCTTCTGTGTTGTCGGTATTTGTCCCCTCTCGATAGACGTGATCCCGATGATGTGATCGTTGACACTGATGAAGACTCAACGTTATCTTCAGAAGTGCCAGGCAAGCAAAACCCCCTTGTTCATTCCGATACAATCCTACTCTCTCGCTCCTGCTCTCTTTTACTGCATTAGGACAACAACGACATATTTGTTACTTGCTGCGGTAGCTGAACCCCTTTATCCTTTGCATGACCTGTCATTGCCACAGTAAATAGATGAAACCCACTAGCATGAGTAGGAGTTGTTTGAGCCCTGATGTGCCTACTCATTCATGCTTGTTTGTCATGCCTGCTACTGCTTAGAGTCGAGTCAGGTCTGATTCATCCAGGATGAATCAGAGGTGTGTGAACATGTCCTACTGTGTGTGAGCTAAGTGTGTGAACACGATTTGGTAAAAGGTGTCGGTGAGAGGCCATGTAGGAGTACATGGTGGGTTGTCTCATTGAAGCCGTCCTTAGGAACTGAGTTCTGTGTTTGTGATCCATGATTCAGCTACTACCATACATTGGGCCCTAAAATATGACCCCGCTCGACTTCTTATTCACCCTTGTCCTCTGTTCAGGAGTTGCAAGTAGTTTCTGGTGTTTGTAGTATGCTGGAGGCCGTGGACAGCGCTGACCGTAGGGGTGGGCTGTGATGCGGTAGGTACGTGGCACGGTGTACCGGATGCCCGTTTGGTATCTCGGGAACCCTGTTCACATCGTTTGGGGCTGTGAGCGAAACTCCGGCCGGATCACCTCATGGATGGAACCCGAATAGGCGATAAACCTGGACTAGTGACTTGAGTGTTTAGGTAGGTCGTGGTCTACACCCACGTCGGCTTTCGCTTGAAGTCTGCCGAGCACATGTCGTGTGCAGACGCTAAGTGGTGGAAACATTTATGAAGAAGTACACCCCTGCAGGGTTAACATCATCTATTCGAATAGCCGTGTCCGCGGTAAAGGACTTCGGGGTTGCTTATATCAGTTCATAGACAAGTGAAAGTGGATACTCTAAAATACGCAAGATAAGCGTGAGTGCTATGGATGGCGTTCTCGTAGGGAGACGGGAGCGGATCCATAGTGGTGTATTGATATGGTGAATATGTGGACTCGTGTGCGCCACCTCAAAAGAGTTACATTGCAGTCGTAGTTCAGGATAGCCACCGAGTCAAAGCTGGCTTGCTGCAGTTAAACCCCACCATCCCCTTTGTTGATAATGATGCATATGTAGTTAGTTCTGATGTAAGTCTTGCTGGGTACATTTGTACTCACGTTTGCCTATTTTATGTTTTGCAGAGAGACTTCGGTCTCACTAGTAGTTCCACGTGGACTTCGACGTTTAGCTTGTTACCTCAGCTACGATCTTGTGCCCCCGGCAGGATCTGATAGATAGTCAGGCTTCTCAGCCTTTTCCATTTATAGATGTCTGTACTCAGACATGATAGCTTCCGCTTGTGCTTTGATTTGTATGCTCTGATTGTTGGGTCATGAGACCCATGTTTGTAATATCTCGCTCCTCGGAGCCTAATGAATAAAATACTTGAGTCGTAGAGTCATGTTGTGATGCCATGTTGTATTTGCACATATCGAGCATATTGTGTGTATGTTATTGAAATGCTTGGTATGTGTGGGGTCTGACCATCTAGTCGTTTATCTTTAGTAGCCTCTCTTACCGGGAAATGTCTCGTAGTGTTTCCACCGAGCCATGGTAGCTTACTACTACTCCGGAACACTTAGGCTGGCCGGCATGTGTCCTTCTTCGTTCCTGTGTCTGTCCCTTCGGGGAAATGTCACGCGATGAATACCGGAGTCCTGTTAGCCTGCTACAGCCCGGTTCACCGGAGTCCTGTTAGCCAAGTGCTACAGCCTGGATTCACTCGCTGATGACCGACACGTTCGATGCTGGGTCATGGATGCCTGTCCCTGTAAGTCTGTGCCACTTTGGGTTTACGACTAGCCATGTCAGCCCGGGCTCCTTATCATATGGATGCTAGCGACACTGTCATATACGTGTGCCAAAAGGCGCAAACGGTCCTGGGCTAAGGTAAGGCGACACCCGTGGGAATACCGTGCGTGAGGCCGCAAAGTGATATGAGGTGTTACATGCTAGATCGATGTGGCATTGAGTCGGGGTCCTGACATCCTGGGTCCCATGTTTCGGACAAGGCTAATTCATCATAACTTCAAGGTTGACTTTGGCCCTCCAAACTGGGGTGCTTGAGCTTTCCCCTTACGTTGTTGGTTATTATTCTGCATGCTGGTGTTAGCCACAAAATCTAAACCACCATCTGCCTTACGTTTACCATTACCACCTTGACCCGCCATGCTATGCTGTCCCTTTGCATTTCCACCCTTCTTCCCCTTCCCAGTCTTCTCATCATCAGACTCAAGATCCTTGGTGCTGTCAGAGTCGGCCTACTTGACAAGAGCCGCCATGACCTCCCCCATATCATTGTAATGACGCTTAAGCTGCCCCAATTTCTATTTAAGCAGAAGGAAGCGACAATTCTTCTCCAACATCAGGACTGCTGAACCGGTGTTGATACTGTCCGAAGAGTGTATAACAGCTGAAATCCGGCGCACCCAATTGGTTCTTGACCCACCTTCACCTTGGATGCAAGAATCCAAATCAAGAATTGACATAGGCTGCTTGCATGTGTCTTTAAATTTTTGAATAAAACCCCTTTTCAACTTTGCCCATGATCCAATGGAGTTAGCGGGCAAGCTTTTCAACCAAGTATGAGCCGGCCCGTCCAACACCATGGTGAAGTACTTAGCACATACAACATCATTGTCATCCAACACCTCCATAGCCATCTCATAACTCTCAATCCAAGCCTCTGGGGGCTGATCCGTTGTGTAGTTAGGCACCTTATGGGGGCCCTTGAAATCCTTAGGCAAGCACTCATTGCATAGAGCCGGCTCTAAACATGGCACACCCAAGGTTCTAGAGGTCACTCCTGCCTCCATGGACGCTGAAGGATAAACCAGAGATTGTTGTTGAGCTGCCAACTGAGCTGCCAACTCCACCTCAGGCCACGCTCTGTCCTGGTCTACCAAAGCCTGGTCATCATTACCAGCGCACGCCGGGTCAGGCCTACGAGGCTAATTGCGGTGCCGTTCACTGCTTGACACGGCCGATTCATCAATATGCCTGCTATAACTCCTGCTTGGACGTGGTGTTGAGTGGATACGATCATGACTGTACGAATAAGCCACCTGTTGGGCCACAGCCGTCTGAAGAAGTTCTCCGGCTCACCGTATCTCCATTGCCGCCAGCGACTCATCCTGAGCTAGGAGAGCCGCCAGCTGAGTAGCTGCGGCTATCATGTTATCCAAGGGGTTAGAAAAATGTCACGGGGGCGTCAGAACGTGCTGAGGAGGGTCAAGTTCAAACGTGGGGGGGTCTGTAGCACGTGGCTGAACCGGTTCTTCGGGCGTCGGTGCCTCAATGGCCCGATCCACCCCAGGCGGGTTACTGGTTTCTGCCCCAGGCATGTTGAAAAGGATCCTCGCATCGTAAGTCGGGGCAGTCTGCTCACATGCCTTCTGCTAAAGACAGCGTTTGACGCATTCTGGTCCAGGCTTAAGCGGAAACTCTCTGCCTGAAGCTGTTCTGCCTCCCTCTGCAAGGTGGCTCGCTCCGTCGCCATCAGGGTGTTCTCCGTGTTTAGCTCCTCCTTGGCTTGTGCTATCTCGTCACGTAATTTTGCTACCTCCGTGTTATGCTGAGTTTGATTCGGCGGGTTAACCTCTGCTGTCAACAACGTTGTCAGGGCATCCAATAGATCGGACAAGACTTGAGTCGGCGGGCGCACAGGGCCTCCTGCCCCGGTAGCCGTCGTCGTGCTGACCCGGAGATCATTGTTGCCGCTGTCGTAGAATCCTGCCCTGGCTGTGTACCGGCCATGAAGATTGAGACCCGGTGTGGCGGTCATAGGGGTCCGGAATACCGTCACCATTGGAACAGCCCCCAAGCCCACCATCCTGAACCTGATAGATGGAGTTGGTCTCGCTAGTTGAGGACTCGTCGCCTGAGTAGAAAACCGTCTCACCACCAGATTTAGATCCTCCTTCCAGCTCCGATCCATGAACAAAACCAACAAAGACATGCTTCGGGGCGACTTTAACCTTGGCGGGTCGCGCCCGCCGAGCCAACTCGACAATGTCGGCGGAGATGTCCGGCTCAGCCTCCGACTTACCAATCATGCCGATGAAGACATGGATTCCGATGAAGGGGACCTGGTACCCGTACTTGATTGAGCCGGCCTCGGGGCCCCAACCCTCGTTGTCGATGTAGAGCTTTCCGCGATGACTCTTGGTCATCCGGCCCATAGCGTATCCCTTGAGCCCCGTGAAGCTGCCCTTCAAGAATTCGAAACCGCCATGCACTGGCCCCATGGTAGGCGCTAACTGTTATGGAATTGTCACGTCAGATGCCCTAGCATGAGAATTAGGTGTGGAGCCATCGCGACATAGTTAGCTTGAAGGGGTTAAACGGGACAAAGGACACAGAGAGTTTATACTGGTTCAGCCCCTCGCGGTCGAGGTAAAGGCCTACTCCAGTTTAGGGTTGTATTGCTTGGGCTTCGATTACCAGGGAGCGAATACGCTTAAACTAGTTCTTGATCTCTTCTTTCTTGCCCTAAACCACCGCCGGTTCACCCCTTTATATACATAGACTAGTGCCCGGCGGCCTACAAAGTCCCGGCCGGCTCATACACAACGTGTCCGGCTCGATGATAGAATCTACACTTTCCTTAACATAGAAGTTAACATATGGCGGTTTACACCCATAGGCCTCAAGTCGCCTTTGGGTCTTGAGCCTTCAGTAAGCTTGCTTTGTGAACCGCCATCTTCAACATCTTCATGGGCCTTCTTGTTATGAACCATCAGTGGTATTACCCAGCCCCTACTGGGCGGGTCATACCCAATAGTTATATCCCCAACAACCCTTAACTATTAAAACCCAACAAGATTCATCCCTGTTCTTGGTTTTGATCGGTTTTGGTGTGGACTCGCCCGGTTTTGACCAGTGCTGAGTCAAATTCGCGTAATTTTTTCAAGTTTGCGTACCTTTTCTAAATTGATGAATTTTCCCCCCAAAAAATTGTGTGGATTTGGAAAAAGTATGTGAATTCGAGAGAAGTACGCGAACTTAAAAAAATACGGGGATTTAAAAGAGTACATGAATCTTAGTCAGCACGGTCAAAATCGGGTTGAGTCAGCACCAAAACGGGCCAAAATTGTGTCCAAGGATGAATTTTGTGTGGTTTCAGTAGTTGGGGTTGCAAGTTGTTTGGTTTTGAAGTTGAAGGACCAAAACTAGACTATGCCAAGAAATGAGGGATGAAAAGTATACCATTCTCTTAAATATATCACCGTCAAAATATTTTGTGTTCAGGATTAGAGGGTTATGATCATAGTGTACATGCTATTCATTAATAAGTGAACCTATTTCTCTCTTCTTACAATGCATGCAGCAACCGCAAGAAGTTTGATGCAAAAAAAGAAGAAAAAACCTCAAGAAGATTGACTGCCAGACATGCATGTGGGCCTTGGCCTGGAACCTGGAAACGCACGCATGTAAACTCTTCAAAAAGAAAAGATAAAAAAGACTGACCTAACCACTAGGGTTTTCCAATTATATTGCCGAAAAAGGCTTTCACCTTGTTTTATATTATAAAGCAAACGGCCCAGATTAAGCATCCAACAAGGTTCAACACAGTACACACTCACACGCACACGGAAGTCCACAAGAACATAAAGTAGTCAGAAGGGTCATTGCTGAGGGCACATCACAGCAAGCCCTAAACACAAAACACACACGCAACAGAGCCACCAGGCGATCTAATCAGGCTTCGGGGGGGGGGGAGCCACGTGGGGCGCCATCGAGCGGAGGTCGGAGAGGAGGGTGGTGATGATGTTCCTGTCCTGGGGGCGGCTAAGCGGCCGCCAAAGCTGCAATTAACCACACATTTTGAAGATTGCGTCAGTCGCACATCGGAGGGGCACCTTCTGAATAACAAGCTTATTGCGAATATTCCAAAGCGTCCAGGCGAGAATCCCAATGCATAACCATCTAATATGGCCGTAGCGTATAGGGGAAGCGTTGAGCTCAGCAAGCAAGTCGGGGAAGTTGGTATTGCACCACTGTCCGCCAACCGTTTCACGGAAGCAAGCCCAGAGGAATTGGGCAGTGTAGCACGAGAAAAAGATGTGGTTAGCATCCTCGACCGTGCCACAGATGGGGCATATCCCATCGCCCGGGCCGTTATGTTGGAGGACTTCAACCCTAGAAGGGAGGCGTCCATGGATCCATTGCCACAGGAAAATCCTGATCTTCAGAGGTAGGCGGATGTCCCAGATCAGGCTAAAGGGTTCCGGGGCCGCCGGGGGCGCAATGGTGGCGTACAGGGACTTCGTGGAGAAACGGCCAGAGGGCTCAAGGCGCCAGGAAAGAGCATCCCGGTCCTCCTCAACGTTCATCGGCATAAGGGCGATGTCTTGGAGGAGGGAGTCCCAAGCAGCCACCTCGAGGGGGCCAAATGGGCACCGGAAGGCGAGACACCCTAAGTCAATAAGGGCCATCTCGAATGAGACCCGAGGGTCGACGGCAATGGCAAAGAGTTCTGGTAATCGCGCAACCAGGGGGAGTCCCCTAGCTGACGGTCGAACCAGAACAGGGTCGAGGCCCCGGAGCCAACCAAGATGGATGTGCCGATGCGGAGTACGGGCATAAGCTGAATCATGGACTTCCAGAACTGGGATCCACCCGTACGCTGGCAAAAGGCAAGAGGTTGGCCACGAAGGTACTTATTATGGATGATGGTGAGCTAGAGGCCTCCCTCCCCATTGGCAATACGCCACAGCCAGCGGGTCAGGAGAGCAATGTTCATGCGACAGGATGACAGGATCCCAAGGCCGCCCTGGTCTTTGGGCTTGCAGTTGTCGGGCTAGCTCACCATATGGTACTTCTGCTTGTCACCATCGCCAGCCCAAAAGAACCTCGACTGGTATTTGGCAACCTCCTGATGGAGGTCTCATGGAGGCCGTAGAAACTCATGAGAAACCAGAGAAGGCTGGCAAGCGAACAGTTGATTAGGATCACCCTGGCAGCTTTCGACAACCAGCGCCCCCTCCAGGGTTCAACACGGTGCTACATCCTAGTCACCGTCGGGCGGAGGTCCACAAAGGTGAGTCTGGAGTCACTAATGGGCACACGCAAGTAAGTTGTGGGGAAGGAGCCCAGGCGGCAGTTCAGCCTGTCCGCAATGGACAAAGCCTCGCCCGGGGGGTAGCCGAGGACCATCACTCCGCTCTTATCGAAGTTGATGGTGAGCCAAGGCATCTGTTGGAAGCATAGGAGGAGGAACTTCAGGTTGGGGATGTCTGATGCGGAGCCCTCCAACATAACTATGGTGTCGTCCGCATATTGGAGGAGGGAAACCCCTCCCCCGCCCACTAGGTGGGGGACAACGCCCCGGATATGGCCACAAGCTTTGGCCATATCGAGGATGACCGCGAGGGCATCGACAACCATGTTGAAAAGAAATAGGGAGAACGGGTCACCCTGGCGTACCCCACATAAGGTGTGATACGTCTCCAACGTATCTATAATTTTTGATTGTTCCATGCTATTATATTACCCTTTTTGGATGTTTATGGGCTTTGTTTTACACATTTATATCATTTTTTGGACTAACCTACTAACCGGAGGCCCATCCCATATTGCAGTTTTTTTTGCCTATTTCAGTATTTCGAAGAAAAGGAATATCAAACGGAGTCCAAACGGAATGAAACCTTCGGGAGCGTTATTTTTGGAACAAATCTGATCCGGAGAGCTTGGAGTGCAAGTCAAGAAGCTTCTGAGGGCCCCACAAGATAGGGGACCGCGCCCCCTGTAGGGCGCGCCCCCTGTCTCATGGGCTCCTCGGGCGGCCACCGACGTACTTCTTCCTCCTATATATACCTACCTACCCAGAAAACATCCAGGAGCACCACGAAACACAATTTCCACCACCGTAACCTTCTATATCCGCGAGATCCCATCTTGGAGCCTTCGCCGGCACTCTGCCGGAGGGGGAATCGACCATGGAGGGCTTCTACATCAACATCCTTGCCCCTCCGATGAGTTGTGAGTAGTTTACCACAGACCTACGGGTCCATACTTATTAGCTAGATGGCTTCTTCTCTCTTTTTGGATCTCAATACAATGTTCTCCCCCTCTCTTGTGGAGATCTATTCGATGTAATCTCTTTTTGCGGTGTGTTTGTTGAGATCCGATAAATTGTGGGTTTATGATCAAGTTTATCTATGAATAATATTTGAATCTTCTCTGAATTCTTTTATGTATGATTGAGTTATCTTTGCAAGTCTCTTCGAATTATCAGTTTGGTTTGGCCTACTAGATTGGTTCTTCTTGCCATGGGAGAAGTGCTTAGCTTTGGGTTCAATCTTGTGGTGTTCTTACCCAGTGACAGAAAGGGTTGCAAGACACGTGTTGTATTGTTGCCATCGAGGATAACAAGATGGGGTTTATATCATATTGCATGAGTTTATCCCTCTACATCATGTCGTCTTGCTTAATGTGTTACTCCGTTCTTATGAACTTAATACTCTAGATGCATGCTGGATAGCGGTCGATGTGTGGAGTAATAGTAGTAGATGCAGGAAGGAGTCGGTCTACTTGTTATGGATGTGATGCCTATATACATGATCATGCCTAGGTAATCTCATAACTATGCGCTTTTCTATCAATTGCTCGACAGTAATTTGTTCACCCACCGTAATACTTATGCTATCTTGAGAGAAGTCTCTGGTGAAACCTATGCCCCCCCGGGTCTATCTCTTATCATATTTGCTTTCATCTACTTTGATTTGCATCTTACTTTCTGCATCTATCTTATAAAATACCAAAAATATATTTATCTTATCTTACTATCTTTATTAGATCTCACTTTCGCAAGTGGCCGTGAAGGGATTGACAACCCCTTTATTTCATTGGTTGCGAGTTCTCAGTTTGTTTGTGTAGGTGTGTGGGACTTTTGAGGAGCCTCCTACTGGATTGATACATTGGTTCTCAAAACTGAGGGAAATACTTATGCTACACTTTGCTGCATCACCCTCTCCTCTTCGAGGAAAACCAACGCAAGCTCAAGACGTAGCAAGAAGGATTTGTGGCGCTGTTGCCGGGGAGGTCTTCGCTCAAGTCAAGACATACCAAGTACCCATCACAAACCCATCTCCCTCGCATTTACATTATTTGCCATTTGCCTCTCGTTTTCCTCTCCCCCACTTCACCCTTGCCGTTTTATTGGCCCTCTTTTTCCCAATCTCCTCCTCTCTTTTCGCTTGCCGTTTTTCTGTTTGCTTGTGTGTTGGATTACTTGTTGCCATGGCACAAGATAATACCAAGTTGTGTGACTTCTCGAATACATATAATAATGATTTCCTTAGTACTTCGATTCCTCCTCTTAATGATGTTGAGTCTTGTGAAATCAATACCGCTTTGCCGAATCTTGTTATGAAAGATCAATTCGCCGGCCTTCCTAGTGAAGATGCCGCTACTCATCTAAACAATTTTGTTGATTTGTGTGATATGCAAAAGAAGAAAGATACGGATAACAATATTGTAAAATTGAAGTTATTTCTGTTTTCACTTAGAGATCGTGCTAAAATTTGGTTTTCGTCTTTGCCCAAAAATAGTATTGATTCTTGGAACAAGTGCAAATATGCTTTTATCTCTAAGTATTTTCCTCCCGCTAAGATCATCACTCTTAGGAACGATATTATGAATTTTAAACAACTTGATCATGAGCATGTTGCCCAATCTTGGGAAAGAATGAAATTGATGCTTCGCAATTGCCCTACTCATGGTTTGAATTTATGGATGATCATAAAAAAAATTTATACCGGTTTGAACTTTGCTTCTAGAAATCTCTTAGATTCGGCCGCGGGAGGCACGTCTATGGAAATTACGTTAGGAGATGCTACAAAATTGCTTGAAATATTATGGCTAATTATTCTCAATGGCACACCGAAAGATATTCTAGTAAAAAAGTGCATGCTATAGAAGAAATCAATGTTTTGAGTGGAAAGATGGATGAACTTATGAAGATGTTTGCTACTAAAAATACTCCTCTTGATCCCAATGATATGCCTTTGTCTTCCTTGATTGAGAATAATAATGAATCTATGGATGTGAATTCTGTTGGTAGGAATAGTTTTGGAAACAATGCTTATAGAGGAAATTTTAATACTAGACCGTTCCCTAGTTATCCCTCTAATAATTATGGAAATTCCTACAATAATTCTTATGGTAATTTTAATAAGATGCCCTCTGATTTTGAGAATAGGGTGAAAGAATTTATGATTTCTCAACAGAATTTTAATGCTTTGCTTGAAGAAAAATTGCTCAAAGTTGATGATTTGGCTAGGAACGTTGGTAGACTTTCGCTTGATGTTAATTCTCTTAAACTTGGATCTTCTTCTCGTAAGCATGATATCAATGAGTCTCTCAAAGTAATGGGAATTTCCATTGACGAGTGCAAGGAAAGAACCACTAGATTGCGTGCTAAAAAAGAAAGCTTTATAAAAGCGTGTTCTTCTAGTTTCCGTGAAAATAATGATGAGGATCTTAAAGTTATTGATGTGTCTCCGATTAGATCTATGTTTTGCAATATGAATTTTGATGATTATGGGACTGATGATGAATCAACTTTGCCTAGAAGGCGTCCCAAAAATTCGGAGTCTTTAGATCTTAATGTTAAATTTGGGAAAAGTGAGATTGGAGAATCCTCAACTTCTAATATTGAACCTACTATCTCAGATTTCAAGGAATTTGATTATGATAATTGCTCTTTAAAAGGTTGTATTTCCTTGTTGCAATCCGTTGTTAATTCTCCTCATGCTTATAGTCAAAATAAAGCTTTTACCAAACATATTATTGATGCCTTGATGCAATCTTATGATGAAAAATTTAATTTGGAAGTTTCTATAACTAGAACACTTAATGATGAGTGGGAACCTACTATAAAGATTATAATTAAAGATTATGAGTGTTTTGCTTTGTGTGATTTGGGTGCTAGTGTTTCCACGATTCCGAAAACTTTATGTGATATTCTAGGTTTCCATGATCTTGATGATTGCTCTTTAAATTTGCACCTTGCGGATTCCACCATTAAAAAGCCTATGAGAAGGATCAATGATGTTCTTATTGTTGCAAATAGAAATTTGGTGCCCGTAGATTTTATCGTTCTTGATATAGATTGCAATTTTTCTTGCCCTATTATTCTCGGTAGACCTTTCCTTAGAACGATTGGTGCGATTATTGATATGAAGGAAGGGAACATTAGATTCCAATTTCCTTTAAAGAAAGGCATGGAGCACTTTCCAAGAAAGAAAGTCAAATTACCTTATGAATCTATCATGCGTGCTACTTATGAATCAAGTGCCAAAGATGGCACTCGTTAGATCTATCCTTGCTTTTATGCCTAGCTAGGGGCGTTAAACGATAGCGCTGGTTGGGAGGCAACCCAATTTTCTTTATGTTTTTTGTTTTTGCTCCTGTTTAGGAATAAATCTTGCATCTACCTTCTATTTAGATGTGTTTTTATCTGTTAACTAGTGTTTGTGCCAAGTAGAACCTATAGGATAACCTACGATGATAGTTGATTTGATTCTGCTGAAAAACAGAAACTTTGCGCGCATGAATATAATTTTGTTAAATCACAGGAACGTGCTTTTGCGTTGATTCCTTTTGGTGCTGTTCAATAGAAATTTTTTACAGGACTTCCTATTTTGGTAGGATTTTTAGAGTTCCAGAAGTTTGCGTTAGTTACAGATTGCTATAGACTGTTCTATTTTTGACAGATTCTGTTTTTCGTGTGTTGTTTTCTTATTTCAATGCATCTATGGCTAGTAAATTAGTTTATGAACCATAAAGAAGTTGGAATACAGTAGGTTTAACACCAAATTAAATAAAGAATGAGTTCATTGCAGTACCTTATGTGGTGGTTTTGTTTTCTTTCATTAACGGAGCTTATAAGATTTCCTGTTGAGTTTTGTGTTGTGAAGTTTTCAAGTTTTGGGTAAGGGTTTATGGACTATGGAATAAAGGGTGGCAAGAGCCTAAGCTTGGGTATGCCCAAGGCACCCCAAGAAATTCAAGAATAGCCAAAAGCCTAAGCTTGGGGATGCCCCGGGAAGGCATCCCCTCTTTCGTCTTCGTTCATTGGTAACTTTACTTGGAGCTATATTTTTATTCGCCACATGATATGTGTTTTGCTTGGAGCGTCGTGTATTATATTAGTCTTTGATTTTTAGTTTGACACAATCATCCTTGCTGTACACACCTTTTGGGAGAAGCCTATTTGATTAGAATTTGCTAGAATACTCTATGTGCTTCACTTATATCTTTTGAGCTTGATAGTTTTTGCTCTAGTGCTTCACTTATATCTTTTAGAGCACGGTGGTGTCTTAATTTTGAAGAAATTTCTAGTCTCTCATGATTCACTTATATTATTTTGAGAGTCTTTTAGAACAGCATGGTATTTTCTATTATCATAAAGTTAGTCCTAGAATGATGAGCATCCAAGTTGGGTATAATAAAAACTATCATAGGAAGTGAATTGGATGCTATGATCAATTTGATGCTTGATAATTGTTTTGAGATGGTAGTGATATTAAAGTGATGCTAGTTGGGTGATGATGAATTTAAAGAATGCTTGTGTTTAAGTTTGTGATTCCTGTAGCATGCACGTACGTTGAACCGCTTTGTGATGAAGTTGGAGCACAATTTTATTTATTGAGTGTCTTCCTTATGAGTGTCGGTCGGGGACGAGCGATGGTGTTTTCCTACCAATCTATCCCCTAGGAGCATGCGCGTAGTGCTTTGGTTCTTGATGACTTCTAAATTTTTGCAACAAGTGCATGAGTTCTTTTGATTAATGTTGAGTCCATGGATTATACGCACCCTTTCACCCTTCCATTATTGCTAGCCTCTCTTGTGCCGCGCAACTTTCACCGGTACCATACACCCACCATATACCTTCCTCAAAACATCCACCATACCTACCTATTATGGCATTTCCATAGCCATTCCGAGATATATTGCCATGCAAATTTCCACCGTCTCGTTCATATGACACACATTACTTTTTTCATATTGCTTTTTGCATGATCATGTAGTTGACATTGTATTTGTGGCAAGGCCACCTTCATAATTTTCATACATGTCGCTCTTGATTCATTGCATATCCTTTTACACCGCCGGAGGCATTCATATATAGTCATATCTTGTTCTAGCTTTGAGTTGTAAATCCATAAAAGTGTGATGATCTTCATTATTAGAGCATTGTCCTAGTAAGGAAAGGATGATGAAGGCTATGATTCCCCCACAAGTCGGGATGAGACTTCGAACTTTACAAAAAAAAGGAAGGCCAAAAAGGAAAAAAAAGAAGGCCAAAGAAAAAAAAGAAAAGAAAAAAATGAGAGAAAAAGAGAGAAGGGACAATGCTACTATCTCTTTTCCACACTTGTGCTTCAAAATAGCACCATGATCTTCATGATAGAGAGTCTCATATGTTGTCACTTTCATATACTAGTGGGAATTTTTCATTATAGAACTTGGCTTGTATATTCCAATGATGGGCTTCCTCAAAAGTGCCCTAGGTCTTCGTGAGAAAGCGAGTTGGATGCACACCCACTTAGTTTCTTTTGTTGAGCTTTCATATATTTATAGCTCTAGTGCATCCGTTGCATGGCAATCCCTACTAACTCACATTGATATCTATTAATGGGCATCTTCATAGCCCGTTGATACGCCTAGTTGATGTGAGACTATCTTCTCCTTTTTGTCTTCTCCACAACCACCATTCTATTCCACATATAGTGCTATGTCCATGGCTCACGCTCATGTATTGCGTGAAAGTTCAAAGAGTTTGAGATTATTAAAGTATGAAACAATTGCTTGGCTTGTCATCGGGGTTGTGCATGATTAAATACTTTGTGTGGTGAAGATAGAGCAACAGCCAGACTATATGATTTTGTAGGGATAACTTTCTTTAGCCCTGTTATTTTGAGAAGACATGATTACTTTGATTAGTATGCTTGAAGTATTACTATTTCTTATGTCAATATGAACTTTTATTTTGTATTCATTTGGATTTGAACATTCATGCCACAATAAAGAAAATTACATTATGAATTATGCTAGGTAGCATTCCACATCAAAAATTCTCTTTCTTGTTATTTACCGACTCGAGGACGAGCAGGAATTAAGCTTGCGGATGCTTGATACGTCTCCAACGTATTTATAATTTTTGATTGTTCCATGCTATTATATTACCCTTTTTGGATGTTTATGGGCTTTGTTTTACACATTTATATCATTTTTGGACTAACCTACTAACCGGAGGCCCAACCCATATTGCTATTTTTTTTGCCTATTTCAGTATTTCGAAGAAAAGGAATATCAAACGGAATCCAAACGGAATGAAACCTTCGGGAGCGTTATTTTTGGAACAAATCTGATCCGGAGAGCTTGGAGTGCAAGTCAAGAAGCTTCCGAGGGCCCCACGAGCTAGGGGGCTGCGCCCCCCCTGTAGGGCGCGTCCCCCTGTCTCGTGGGCCCCTTGGGCGGCAACCGACGTACTTCTTCCTCCTATATATAGATGCATACCCCGAAAACATCCAGGAGCACCACGAAACACAATTTCCACCGCCGTAACCTTCTGTATCCGCGAGATCCCATCTTGGAGCCTTCGCCGACACTCTGCCGGAGGGGGAATCGACCACGGAGGGCTTCTACATTAACATCCTTGCCCCTCCTATGAGTTGTGAGTAGTTTACCACAGACCTACAGGTCCATAGTTATTAGCTAGATGGCTTCTTCTCTCTTTTTGGATCTCAATACAATGTTCTCCCCCTCTCTTGTGGAGATCTATTCGATGTAATCTCTTTTTGCGGTGTGTTTGTCGAGATCCGATGAATTGTGGGTTTATGATCAAGTTTATCTATGAATAATATTTGAATCTTCTCTGAATTCTTTTATGTATGATTGAGTTATCTTTGCAAGTCTCTTCGAATTATCAGTTTGGTTTGGCCTACTAGATTGGTTCATCTTGCCATGGGAGAAGTGCTTAGCTTTGGGTTCAATCTTGTGGTATTCTTACCCGGTGACAGAAAGGGTTGCAAGACACATATTGTATTGTTGCCATCGAGGATAACAAGATGGGGTTTATATCATATTGCATGAGTTTATCCCTCTACATCATGTCATCTTGCTTAATGCGTTACTCCGTTCTTATGAACTTAATACTCTAGATGCATGCTGGATAGCGGTCGATGTGTGGAGTAATAGTAGTAGATGCAGGCAGGAGTCGGTCTAATTGTTATGGATGTGATGCCTATATACATGATCATGCCTAGATAATCTCATAACTATGCGCTTTTCTATCAATTGCTCGACACTAATTTGTTCACCCACCGTAATACTTATGCTATCTTGAGAGAAGCCTCTAGTGAAACCTATGCCCCCCGGGTCTATATCTTATCATATTTGCTTTCAATCTACTTTTATTTGCATCTTACTTTCTGCATCTATCTTATAAAATACCAAAAATATATTTATCTTATCTTACTATCTTTATTAGATCTCACTTTCACAAGTGGTCGTGAAGGGATTGACAACCCCTTTATTGCGTTGGTTGCGAGTTCTCAGTTTGTTTGTGTAGGTGTGTGGGACTTTTGAGGAGCCTCCTACTAGATTGATACCTTAGTTCTCAAAACTGAGGGAAATACTTATGCTACACTTTGCTGCATCACCCTCTCCTCTTCGAGGAAAACCAATGCAAGCTCAAGACGTAGCAAGGTGCGGAAGTAGGGCCCGATCTCGTTGTTGATGTTGACCGCCGTCCGACCATAGGTGACGATTTGCATAACGCGGGTCACCCAGCGGTCGTCGAAGCCCTTTCGAAGCAAAACTTCTCTAAGGAAGGGCCAGTGGACAGTGTCGTAGGCTTTGTGTAAGTCGAGCTTAAGGAAAACCGCGCGATGGTATTTGGATCAGACTTCATGGAGGACTTCATGAAAGACCAAGACCCCATCCAAAATAAACCGGCCTTGGATGAAGGCGGATTGGTTGGGGTGGGCGATAGAGTCCGCTAGAAGGGTCACCCTATTGGCGTACCCTGTAGCCAGGATCCTGAATATCACATTAATCACCGTGATCGGGCGGAACTGGCAAATGTCCGAGGCCCCCGGAACCTTGGGGATGAGGGTAATAATCCCATAGTTCAGGCGCCCAAGGTCCATGGTCCCAGAGAAGAACTCGTCGAAGAGGGCCATGACTTCCGGTTTGATGGTTTGCCAGAACATTTTGAAAAACGAGACTGGCAATCCATCCGGGGCCAGAGCCGAGGAGGGGTTCATTCCTTTGATTGCCGCAAGTACTTCCTCCTCCGAGAAGGGCACCAACAAGGCGGCGTTGGCCTCGGCGGAGACAAGCTGGGCACCCGACGAGGTATCGGGGGCCAGCGCAGCCCCACCCCGAGGGGTGGGGTGAAAAGGGCTTTATTGAAGCGATCTACGTGGGCTCGGATGTCTGAGGGGCGAACAAGCTGAGTATCGCCTTCCCACAAGGAGTGGATGGAGTTGCGATGACGTCGGCCGTGGGAAATCACCTGGAAGTAGGTCGTGTTAGCGTCACCCTGGAGCGCCCACTGTTGGGTGCCGCGCAGCCGCCAGTAGGCCTCCTCGTCATCGTAGATGACCGAGAGCTGGTCCTCGAGATCATATCTCAGCATCCACTCGTCCGGAGAGATCCCGGACGAGTCAGCATGGGCGTCCAGGACTTGGATGGCGCTCAGGAGGGCCTTCTTGCGGTCACGGAGATCACGGCCGAGGTTCGTGCCCCATCCCTTCATAATTTGGCGGGCTAGCTTGGCGCAAAACTGCCAGGAGTCAACCACGGACATGGCGCGGTGAGAAGATTCACGCGCGGTGGTCCACTTAGCCGATACGGCCTCGCGGAATCCGGCCTGGTTGAGCCAGAAGAGCTCAAACCAGAACCGAGGAGGGATGAGGGGGCGTTCATCAGTAGAGGAGAGGAGGACAGGGACATGGTCGGAACCGATCCGGGTGATAGCCTGCATCAAGGCCAGGGGACATCTGAGTTCCCAATCCGGAGAGACTAAGACGCGGTCCAGAACGGACTGCGTCGGGTTCGCCTGGTGGTTAGTCCAGGTGAACCGGGCCCCCGTTCGCTCGAGCTCACGGAGGCCAAGCTCTGCGATGCAGTCGTTAAACATCTGCATCCAGGGACAGTTAACCCGGTCATTGTTCTTCTCATCCGGGGAGTGGATGAGGTTAAAGTCACCTCCCATGACTACTAGGAGGGAGGAAGCAGAGATCTTCTGCCGCAGCTCGGCGAGGAAGGTTGGGGAGCGACGGTGGTCCGCCGGTCCAGAAACAATGATGACCTCCCACTTAAAGTTGAGCGCACGCTCGAAGATCTCCATACTAACAAAGAGCTCGCATTGGTCCATACCACCCACCTCAAAGGTGGCATCCATCACTCTTAATAGGATGCTACACAAGTGTCCATTGTTCCCACTAGAAGGGAGCCAATGCCAAGCAAACAGGTGAGTGCTAAGGCTCTTGAGTTCGGGGAGACAGAACTCCGTGCGTATGGTTTCTTGAATGGCAATGATGTTGATGTGTTCGTCTCGGATGTACTCAACTAGCTAGCGGCGGCGGCCGTCATGGCCGAAGCCGTAGATGTTCCAGAAGAGGGCACGTATCTAAACCGCCATTGAGGGGCTGCTTGACCCCAGGACAGTGGAAGCGCCGTGGGCTCTGAGAGCGACAGTGCGGGAGCGAGTGCGGCCACGGATTTCCTCGACTGGCATCCCAGAGGACTGGGGCGCCGGAGTCGAGAGGACGGGCCCGGGTCTCGGCGAGTTTCCCATCGAGGATTTCGCGGGCCTGGATAGCCACAATCTGCTCCAAGGGGGCACCAACTTCCCCCCTGAAAACTACAAACGAGTCTAGGGCCACCTTGGCAAGGCAGCCGAGCGGGATGGCTTCGAGCGCAGAAGATGAGCAGCTGGAAGAACTTGAGGGTATGTCGGTCACACCTGTCTCGAGGTTCTGGGCAGCAGCCCGGATCTCAGCCCGCTCGGAGATGGACGGCGCCAGGAAGCCGGCCGGGCGATCCGCGTCGAGCCGGGCGCTACGTCGGGAGGCCGCCACCGGGATCGACGAGGCCCGAACCCGACGGACGTAGGACACCGACCGAGGTGGGTGGGAGGCGACGGGGGTGACCACATCGTCGGAGGCCACATGCAGCAGACGAGTCGGGGACGCAGGAGCCGGAGGCTCCAGCCGGGCACCAGACTCCGCCTAAGGAGGGGAGGGCGGGTCCGGGGCCGACACGTCGTCGTCCGGGACAGGGGAAGGAGCCGGGGGGGGGGAGGAGGGGGACGGCGGTGCGTCCACCCCAGGGGGTCCACCAAGGGAGACCCGAGGGGGGAGGCACTGACGTCGGCGAGGCCGGCGGCAGCGGTGATAGCATCGGCAGGGACGGGGGTGCCGTGGCAGCCACAGGTGGGGGGGGGGGCAGGGCGAACACGGCGAAGATGACGGAAGGACGAGTTGGTCGACGTTGGAGATGTCGCCGAGCTCGGCCGAAGAGGAGGAAGAGGAGACAGGCAGCACGGCGGGGGCGGCCTCGGCGAAGAAGGCCAACCCACACGACCGGCCCACACCCGCACCCCCACACCCCGGAGGTGGGGAGGGGTCTCGCGAGGGGGAGCGGCTGCGACCAGAACGCTCATCGTCGTCCTCCGGGTCCTCGTGGCGGGAGGGGCACAGACGGCGGTAGTGGGAGTCGTCGCGGTTGTCCGTGCCGCCCCCACCAAAGTGGCCATCAACGAGGTGTTGAGGGAGGCCGATGTGGTTGGGAGGCTCGGGGTAGATCTTGAGGTCGAATCCCTGGTTGTTGGAGAAAACTCGGACGATGGCACGGAGAATGGAGGAGTCCAGACACTTGACCTTGACACAGACCTCCTCCTCCTTGTGGAGGGAGCGCTCGTCCACCACCACCACCACCTTGCCCAGGAGCTTGGACATACTACATATCACTTTCTTAGAGCGGGCGATGTCAGGGAGGCCAGCTATGAGGATCCAAGCAGTGTCCTGCACGGCAACAACCTTAGGGTCCATCAGGGGCTCAGAGATATTGACGACAAGCTTGTTGGGGGCGAGGGTGATGTCATCGCTACAGGTGCAGAGACCCAGGCTTAGAGCGCCGGGGAAGACCACGGTGAAGGAGCTATCCAAGGTCGAGGTCACCTGCCAATCCCAGACGCGACGACAGAGGTGGTTAGGCTCTGCCTCGATCATATCCGGTGAAGCGACCCGGGCCCCCATGATGGTCACGACCACAAGGAGCAACAGAGACAGAGGAGAGGGGGGACGTCCTCCACCTCGATGTGGAAGAATCCGAGACCCTCAATGTCGTGGCCGTACATCATGAGCTCCTCCATCATCGGGCGGTCCGGGCGGAGAGCCGCAGGGTGGCCCGACTCCTTGCAGAGGTAGCACATCGGCGGGTTGGGGCACTCAACCTGATAGTGACTGACAAGTCCACAGTTGAAGCACGGAGGTGGATCGCGAGGAGCACCGGAGGTGGGCGCGGCCGAGGACGCGGGAGCCTGAGCCGTGGCAGAGGGGGTTTGCGCGGCACCCCTCTTCTTCTTCCTCTTGGCGCCCGCGAGCCCTGGGGCCAGCTTTGCCCGGAGGGAGGCTCGGTTGGTTCTTGGGAGGCTGGTACCGGTGAGTGGCGGCAGCGTTGGAGGGCATGGGCCGAGGAGGCGATGACGACCGACCTCGCCGACGCGCGGGGGAGCGGCCATCCGCACGGGCCGGCGAGCACCGATCAGAGCGGGGTGGCGAGCGTCGTGAGTCCCGCGGCGGCGAGCATTGTTGGGGAACGTAGCAGAAATTCAAAATTTTCCTACGTGTCACCAAGATCTATCTATGGAGAAACCAGCTACGAGTAGAAGGAGAGTGCATCTACATACCCTTGTAGATCGCTAAGCGGAAGCGTTCAAGTGAACGGGGTTGATGGAGTCGTACTCGTCGTGATTCAAATCACCGATGATCAAGTGCCGAACGCACGGCACCTCCGCGTTCAACACACGTACAGCCCAGTGACGTCTCCCACGCCTTGATCCAACAAGGAGAGAGGGAGAGGTTGAGGAAGACTCCATCCAACAGCAGCACAACGGCGTGGTGGTGGTGGAGGAGCGTGGCAATCCCGCAGGGCTTCGCCAAGCACCATGGGAGAAGAGGAGGAGGGAAAGGGGCAGGGCTGCACCAACGAGAGATCAAATCGCCTGTTATGGGCAGCCCTATGCCTCACTATTTATAGGGGGAGAGGGGGCTGCGCCCCCCTCTAGGGTTTCCCACCCCCAAGGGGCGGCGGCCAACCCTAGATGGGTTTTGGGGTGCGGCCAAGAGGGGAGGGGAGAGGGAGGCGCACCAATATGGGCCCTAAGGCCCATATCCCCTTAGGGTTTGCCCCTTCTCCCCCTCTAGCCGCATGGGCCATGGTGGGAGGCGCCCTAGCCCACCTAGGGGCTGGTGCTCTCTCATACTTGGCCCATGTATGCCTCTGGAGCATGTGGCCCCACTTGGTGGACCCCCGGGACCCTCCCGGTGGTCCCGGTACATTACCGATATCGCCCGAAACTTTTCCGGTGACCAAAACAGGACTTCCCATATATAAATCTTTACCTCCGGACCATTCCGGAACTCCTCGTGACGTCCGGGATCTCATCCGGGACTCCGAACAACATTCGGTTACCACATACAAGCTTCCTTTATAACCCTAGCGTCATCGAACCTTAAGTGTGTAGACCCTACGGGTTCGGGAGACATGCAGACATGACCGAGACGTTCTCCGGTCAATAACCAACAGCGGGATCTGGATACCCATGTTGGCTCCCACATGTTCCACGATGATCTCATCGGATGAACCACGATGTCAAGGACTCAATCGATCCTATATACAATTCCCTTTGTCTAGCGGTATTTTACTTGCCCGAGATTCGATCGTCGGTATACCGATACCTTGTTCAATCTCGTTACCGGCAAGTCACTTTACTCGTTCCGTAACACATCATCCCGTGATCAACTCCTTGGTCACATCGCGTATATGATGATGTCCTACCGAGTGGGCCCAGAGATACCTCTCCATTTACACGAAGTGACAAATCCCAGTCTCGATCCGCATAAAACAATAGATACTTTCGGAGATACCTGTAGTGCACCTTTATAGTCACCCAGTTACGTTGTGACGTTTGATACACCCAAAGCACTCCTACGGTATCCAGGAGTTACATGATCTCATGGTCAAAGGAAGAGATACTTGACATTGGCAAAGCTCTAGCAAATGAACTACACGACCTTTTGTGCTAGTCTTAGGATTGGGTCTTGTCCATCACATCATTCTCCTAATGATGTGATCCCGTTATCAACGACATCCAATGTCCATAGTCAGGAAACCATGACTATCCGTTGATCATAACGAGCTAGTCAACTAGAGGCTCACCAGGGACATATTGTGGTCTATGTATTCACACGTGTATTACGATTTCCGGATAATACAGTTATAGCATGAATAAAAGACATTTATCATGAACATTGAAATATAATAATACTTTTATTATTGCCTCTAGGGAATATTTCCAACAGTCTCCCACTTGCACTAGAGTCAATAATCTAGTTCACATCGCCATGTGATTAACACTCACAGGTCACATCGCCATGTGACTAATACCCAAGAGTTTACTAGAGTCAGTAGTCTAGTTCACATCACTATATGATTAACACTCAACGAGTTTTATGTTTGATCATGTTGCTTGTGAGAGAGGTTTTAGTCAACGGGTCTGAACCTTTCAGATCCGTGTGTGCTTTACAAATCTCCATGTCATCTCCTAGATGCAGCTACCACGCTCTATTTGGAGCTATTCCAAACAACTGTTGTACTTGGAGCTATTCTAAATTATTGCTCCATTATATGTATCCGGTCTCTCTACTCAGAGCTATCCGGATAGGTGTCAAGCTTGCATCGTCGTAACCTTTATGACGAACTCTTTTACCACCTCCATAATCAAGAAAATTCCTTAGTCCACTAGTTACTAAGGATAACTTTGACCGCTGTCCTGTGAGCCATTCTTGGATCACTCTTGTACCCCTTGACTGACTCATGGCAAGGCACACTTCAGGTGCGGTACACAGCATAGCATACTGAAGAGCCTACGTCTTAAGCATAGGGGACGACCTTCGTCCTTTCTCTCTATTCTGCCGTGGTCGAGCTTTAAGTCTTAACTTCGTACCTTACAACTCAGGCAAGAACTCCTTCTTTGACTGGTCCATCTTGAACACCTTCAAGATCATGTCAAGGTATGTGCTCATTTGAAAGTATTATTAAGCATTTTGATCTATCCTTATAGATCTTGATGCTCAATGTTCAAGTAGCTTAATCCAGGCTTTCCATTGAAAACACCTTTCAAATAACCCTATATGCTTTCTAGAAATTCTACATCATTTCTGATCAACAATATGTCAAGAACATATACTCATCAGAAATTCTATAGTGCTCCCACTCACTTCTTTGGAAATACAAGTTTCTCATAAACTTTGTACAAACCCAAAATCTTTGATCATCTCATCAAAGTGTACATTCCAACTCCGAGATGCTTACTCCAGTCCTTAGAAGGATCGCTGGAGCTAGCATACCTTTTAGCATCCTTTAGGATTGACAAAACTTTTCTGATTGTATCACATACAACCTTTCCTTACAAAAACTGGTAAGGAAACTTGTCTTGACATCCATCTGCCAGATTTCATAAATGCAGCCAATGCTAACATGATTCCGACGGACTTTAAGCATCGCTACGGATGAGAAAATCTCATCGTAGTCAACTCCTTGAACTTGTGAAAAATTCTTCGCCACAAGTCGAGCTTCATGGACGGTGACATTACCATCCACGTCCGTCTTCTTCTTAAAAGATCCATTTATCTCACTGGATTGCCGATCATCGGGCAAGTCCATCAAAGTCCATGCTTTGTTCTGATATATGGATACTATCTCGGATTTCATGGCTTCTAACCATTTGTCAGAATTCGGGCCCACCATCGCTTCTCCATAGCTCGTAGGTTCATTGTTGTCTAGCAACATGACCTTCAAGACAGGATCACCTTACCACTCCGAAGTAGTACGTGTCCTTGTCGTCCTACGAGGTTCGGTAGTGACTTGATCCGAAGCTTCATGATCACTATCATAAGCTTCCACTTCAATTGGTGTAGGTGCCACAGGAACAACTTCCTGTGCCCTGCCACACACTAGTTGAAGAGACGGTTCAATAACCTCATCAAGTTTCCACCATCCTCCCACTCAATTCTTTCGAGAGAAACTTTTCCTCGAGAAAGGACATGATTCTCGAAACAAGCCCTTATTGCTTTCGGATCTGAGATAGGAGGTATACCCAACTGTTTTGGGTGTCCTATGAAGATGCATTTTATCCGCTTTGGGTTCGAGCTTATCAATCCTGAAACTTTTCCACATAAGCATCGCAGCCCCAAACTTTCAAGAAACAACAACTTAGGTTTCTCTAAACCATAATTCATATGGTGTCATCTCAACGGAATTATGTGGTGCCCTATTTAAAGTGAATGTGGTTGTCTCTAATGCCTAACCCATGAATGATAGTGGTAATTTGATAAGAGACATCATGGTACGCACCATATCAATAGGGTGCAACTATGATGTTCGGACACACCATCACACTATGGTGTTCCAGGCGGTATTAATTGTGAAACATTTTCCACAATGTCTTAATTGTGTGCCAAAACTCGTAACTCAGATATTCATCTCTATGATTGTATCATAGACATTTTATCCTCTTGTCACAATGATCTTCTACTTCACTCTGAAATTACTTGAACCATTCAATAATTCAGACTTGTGTTTCATCAAGTAAATATTCTCAACATCCACTCGAATCATCTGTGAAGTAAGAACATAACGATATTCACTGCATGCCTCAGCACTTATTGGACTGCACACATCAAAATGTGTTACTTCCAACAAGTTGCTATCTTGTTCCATCTTATTGAAACCGAGGTTTTTCAGTCATCTTGCCTATGTGGTATGATTTGCATATCTCAAGTGATTCAAAATCAAGTGAGTCCGAACGGTCCATTTGCATGGAGTTTCTTCATGCATATACACCAATAGACATGGTTCGCATGTCTCAAACTTTTCAAAAACGAGTGAGTCCAAAGATCCATCAACATGGAGCTTCTTCATGCGTTTTATACCAATATGACTTACATAGCAGTGCCACAAGTAAGTGGTACTATCATTACTATCTTATATCTTTTGGCATGAAAATGTGTATCACTACGATCGAGATTCAATAAACCATTCATTTTAGGTGTAAGACCATTGAAGGTATTATTCAAATAAATAGAGTAACCATTATTCTCCTTAAATGAATAACCGTATTGCGATAGACATAATCCAATCATGTCTATGCTCAACGCAAACACCAATCTCGGTGGTAGAGGGAGCGTGCGATGCTTGATCATATCAACCTTGGAAACACTTCCAACATATATCGTCAACTCACCTTTAGCTAGTCTCCGTTTATTCCGTAGCTTTTATTTCGAGTTACTAATACTTAGCAACCGAACCGGTATCCAATACCCTGGTGCTACTAGGAGTACTAGTAAAGTACACATTAACATAATGTATATCCAATATACTTCTATCGACCTTGCCAGCCTTCTCATCTACCAAGTATCTAGGGTAATGCTGCTCCAGTGGTTGTTCCCCTTATTACAGAAGCACTTAGTCTCGGGTTTGGGTTCAACCTCGGGTTTCTTCACTGGTGCAGCAGCTGATTTGCCGTTTCATGAAGTATCCCTTCTTGCACTTGCCCTTCTTGAAACTAGTGGTTTCACCAACCATCAACAATTGATGCTCCTTCTTGATTTCTACTTTCGCGGTGTCAAACATCGCGAATACCTCAAGGATCATCATATCTATCCCTGATATGTTATAGTTCATCATGAAGCTCTAGCAGCTTCGTGGCAATGACTTTGGGGAAACATCACTATCTCATTTGGAAGATCAACTCCCACTCGATTCAAGTGATTGTTGCACTCAGACAATCTGAGCACAAGCTCAACGATTGAGCTTTTCTCCCTTAGTTTGTAGGCTAAGAAAATTGTCGGAGGTCTCATACCTCTTGACATGGGCACAAGCCTGAAATCCCAATTTCAGCCCTCGAAGCATCTCATATATTTCGCGATGTTTCGAAAACGTCTTTCGTGCCTCAACTCTAAACCGTTTAACTGAACTGTCACGTAGTTATCAAGACGTGTATGTCCGATGTTCACAACATCCACAAACGACGTTTGGGGTTCAGCACACTGAGCGGTGCATTATGGACATAAGCTTTCTACTGATCGCATAATCGCTACTATCAACTTTCAACTATATTTTCTCTAGGAACATATCTAAAACAGTAGAACTAAAGCGCGAGCTACGACATAATTTGCAAAAAGGTCTTTTGACTATGTTCAAGATAATTAAGTTCATCTTATGAACTCCCACTTAGATAGACATCCCTCTGGTCATCTAAGTGATCACATGATCCGAGTCAACTAGGCCGTGTCCGATCATCACGTGAGACGGACTAGTTAACATCGGTGAACATCTTCATGTTGATCGTATCTACTATACGACTCATGCTCGACCTTTCGGTCTCCGTGTTCCGAGGCCATGTCTGCACATGCTAGGCTCGTCAAGTTAACCCTAAGTGTTTTCGCTGTGTAAAACTGTCTTACACCCGTTGTATGTGAACGTAAGAATCCATCACACCCGATCATCACGTGGTGCTTAGAAGCGACGAACTGTAGCAACGGTGCACAGTTAGGGGAGAACACTTCTTGAAATTTTGTAAGGGATCATCTTATTTACTACCGTCGTTCTAAGCAAACAAGATGCATAAACATGATAAACATCACATGCAATCAAATAGAGTAGTGACATGATATGGCCAATATCATATAGCTCCTTTGATCTTCATCTTCGGGGCTCCATGATCATCTTGTCACCAGCATGACACCATGATCTCCATCATCGTGTCTTCATGAAGTTGTCACGCCAACGACTACTTCTACTTCTATGGCTAACGCGTTTAGCAATAAAGTAAAGTAAGTTACATGGCGTTCTTCAATGACACGCAGGTCATACAAAAAATAAAGACAACTCCTATGGCTCCTGCCGGTTGTCATACTCATCGACATGCAAGTCGTGAATCCTATTACAAGAACATGATTAATCTCATACATCACATATCATTCATCACATTCTTCTTGGCCATATCACATCACATAGCATACCCTGCAAAAACAAGTTAGACGTCCTCTAATTGTTGTTTGCATGTTTTACGTGGCTGCTATGGGTTTCTAGCAAGAACGTTTCTTACCTACGCAAAACCACAATGTGATATGCCAATTGCTATTTACCCTTCATAAGGACCCTTTTCATCGAATCCGTTCCGACTAAAGTGGGAGAGACTGGCACCCGCTAGCCACCTTATGCACCAAGTGCATGTCAATCGGTGGAACCTGTCTCACGTAAGAGTACGTGTAAGGTCGGTCCGGGCCGCTTCATCCCACAATACCGTCGAAACAAGATTGGACTAGTAACGGTAAGCATATTGAACAACATCAACGCCCACACCTACTTTGTGTTCTACTCGTGCAAAGAATCTACGCAATAGACCTAGCTCATGATGCCACTGTTGGGGAACGTAGCAGAAATTCAAAATTTTCCTACGTGTCACCAAGATCTATCTATGGAGAAACCAGCTACGAGTAGAAGGAGAGTGCATCTACATACCCTTGTAGATCGCTAAGCGGAAGCGTTCAAGTGAACGGGGTTGATGGAGTCGTACTCGTCGTGATTCAAATCACCGATGATCAAGTGTCGAACGCACGGCACCTCCGCGTTCAACACACGTACAGCCCGGTGACGTCTCCCACGCCTTGATCCAGCAAGGACAGAGGGAGAGGTTGAGGAAGACTCCATCCAACAGCAGCACAACGGCGTGGTGGTGGTGGAGGAGCGTGGCAATCCCGCAGGGCTTCGCCAAGCACCATGGGAGAAGAGGAGGAGGGAGAGGGGCAGGGCTGCACCAACGAGAGATCAAATCGCCTGTTATGGGCAGCCCTATGCCTCACTATTTATAGGGGGAGAGGGGGCTGCGCCCCCCTCTAGGGTTTCCCACCCCCAAGGGGCGGCGGCCAACCCTAGATGGGTTTTGGGGTGCGGCCAAGAGGGGAGGGGAGAGGGAGGCGCACCAATATGGGCCCTAAGGCCCATATCCCCTTAGGGTTTGCCCCTTCTCCCCCTCTAGCCGCATGGGCCATGGTGGGAGGCGCCCTAGCCCACCTAGGGGCTGGTGCTCTCTCATACTTGGCCCATGTATGCCTCTGGAGCACGTGGCCCCACTTGGTGGACCCCCGGGACCCTCCCGGTGGTCCCGGTACATTACCGATATCGCCCGAAACTTTTCCGGTGACCAAAACAGGACTTCCCATATATAAATCTTTACCTCCGGACCATTCCGGAACTCCTCATGACGTCCGGGATCTCATCCGGGACTCCGAACAACATTAGGTTACCACATACAAGCTTCCTTTATAACCCTAGCGTCATCGAACCTTAAGTGTGTAGACCCTACGGGTTCGGGAGACATGCAGACATGACCGAGACGTTCTCCGGTCAATAACCAACAGCGGGATCTGGATACCCATGTTGGCTCCCACATGTTCCACGATGATCTCATCAGATGAACCACGATGTCAAGGACTCAATCGATCCTGTATACAATTCCCTTTGTCTAGCGGTATTTTACTTGCCCGAGATTCGATCGTCGGTATACCGATACCTTGTTCAATCTCATTACCAGCAAGTCACTTTACTCGTTCCGTAACACATCATCCCGTGATCAACTCCTTGGTCACATTGCGCATATGATGATGTCCTACCGAGTGGGCCCAGAGATACCTCTCCGTTTACACGGAGTGACAAATCCCAATCTCGATCTGCATAAAACAATAGATACTTTCGGAGATACCTGTAGTGCACCTTTATAGTCACCCAGTTACGTTGTGACGTTTGATACACCCAAAGCACTCCTACGGTATCCAGGAGTTACACGATCTCATGGTCAAAGGAAGAGATACTTGACATTGGCAAAGCTCTAGCAAATGAACTACACGACCTTTTGTGCTAGGCTTAGGATTGGGTCTTGTCCATCACATCATTCTCCTAATGATGTGATCCCGTTATCAACGACATCCAATGTCCATAGTCAGGAAACCATGACTATCCGTTGATCATAACGAGCTAGTCAACTAGAGGCTCACCAGGGACATATTGTGGTCTATGTATTCACACGTGTATTATGATTTCCGGATAATACAATTATAGCATGAATAAAAGACATTTATCATGAACATTGAAATATAATAATACTTTTATTATTGCCTCTAGGGCATATTTCCAACAAGCATCACTTGGGGGGGGAGGGGGGAAGAGGTGGGAATCACGCGGAAGGGAGCAACAGGCGTAGCGGTCATCGCAGGTGGCCAGCTGGCTGCGGAGGTCGGCGTCGCGGCGCTGGCCCTCCGGCAGGCGTGGCCAGCCGGCCGAGGATCCTCCAGCCAGCCGGTCGCCCAAGTCGCGGTCCATGGGAAGGGGTGGCAGCATCGCAGGGGGAGAGGGGGGGACCGGCGGCGACAGGGAAGGGAGGAGGGGGGCGCAGGGACGGGCGACCGAGATGGGGGCGGGTGGGAATGGAGGCTGGAGGGGAAACCCTCATGGTAGCCAAATCCCACCTTGAGCGGGGGGCAGCTGGCCCGAGAACACGGTGCTGCGGCCAGGGGGCTGGGCCGGCCCACACAACCCAGGATGCCCAGATGGGCCATCCACCTGGCGGATGGGGAGCAGGCCCAAGAGCCTCCCGGGGCCCAAAACGGCCAAGCCCAGCCCAGGAGCAGGATCCCCACAACCGGCTAGGATTCCTCCGTCCGCCACCGGCGAGGCGAGTGCCACGGGCGACCGCCTCGGCAGGCGAGGCACGGAGACACGGCGGGGGAAGGGGCGCAGAAGATCCTGGACGAGCAGAAGAACACAATGAATGGGCGAAAGGGGGCACGCTGGGAGAGCAATGGGACGCCGACGACCGACTGCGGCGGCGGGGCAGCCGGACGAGCTGGGGTGGGCCAACCGGAGGACCTCCAAGACGCCTGGGCAGGATCGAGTTCCGCCCGGCCGGCCACACCCCAGCCGGTGGAGCACCGGCGGTGGCGGCCAGCCCCCGCCCTGAAGGCCGCGCCTTTCCCCGCGGTCAACTGCGAGGAACGCGGCAACCGGCGGAGAGGCCGAGCTCATGCCCGGGCAGCCGAACTCCCACCCCCGGGAGTAAGGCCGCTGGCAGAGCGGGGCAGCGTTGGGCGAGCCGGGGCGGGTGGGGGGACGCGGTCACGACACTCCATCGGCTGACCTGCGGCACGGTCATGATCCTCCGCCAGGTCTGCCCAGACCACCCGGCAGGGGGGTCCAGGGGACGGGAGGAAGGGGCAGGCGGGAAGGGGGAGATGACAGAGATGTCATAGGCCACGACGGGGAGGGCGGCTGGCGACGAGGCAGGAGCGGCGGGCAAATCGCCCCGCGAGGCATCGAGGTCGCCCAAGTCGCCTGAGCAAGGCATCCTCACTCTTCATCACCTCCCCCGGCGCAATCGACCTGGTGAAGTCCTGTGAAGCCTGCCAATTCCATGCCAAGCAGATCCATCAGCCAACTTAGGGCCTGCAGACCATCCCACTCTCATGGCCGTTCGCAGTCTGGGGGGCTGGATATCTTGGGCTCGTTTCCTCGAGCGCCAGGGGGCTACGCTACCTCTACGTCGCCATCGACAAATTCACCAAGTGGGCGGAGGTGGAAGCCGTCTGCACCATCCCAGCTGGTTCTGCAGTCAAGTTCATCAAGGGCCTCGTGAGCCGGTTCGGGGTCCCCAATCGCATCATCACCGACAATGGTTCGCAGTTCACCAGCAATCTCTTCAAAACATATTGTGCTAACCTTGGAATGCAGATATGCTATGCGTCGGTGGCACACCCCCGGAGTAACGGCCAGGACGAACGCACCAACGCAGAGGTCTTGAGGGGCCTCAAAACCAGAACCTTCAAGAAGAAGCTGGGGGCATGCGGCAGGGGCTGGCACGACGAGCTCCAGTCCATGCTATGGTCCATCCGCATTACCGCCACCAAGCCAACTGGCGAGACCCCGTTCTTCCTCGTCTATGGAGCAGAGGCGGTCCTCCCTTACGAGGTCAGGCGTCGCTCCGCGCGGGTCCTAGTGTTTGATGAAGCGCAACAGGACGCCATGCGGGGGACGGACCTCGTGCTGGGGGAGGAGCGCTGTCGAGAAGCCACATTGCGAACAACAAGATACCAGCAGGCGCTGCGGCAGTATCATTGCCGCAACATTCGCCCCAGGACTCTCGAGGTAGGTGACCTTGTACTCAGGCGGGTGCTCTCCAGAGAAGGGCTGCATAAGCTCTCGCCCATGTGGGAGGGCCCGTTCAAGGTTGTCCATGTTTCCAGGCCTGGCACCGTGCGCCTGGAGACTCAGGAGGGGGTGCCCGTCCCAAACGCCTGGAATATTCAGCACCTCTGGAAGTTCTACCCTTGAAGAAAGGCTCAGTGCCTATGAAGAAGGCCCGGTGCCTGTGAAGATCGCCGCCCAAAGAAAGGCTCGGTGCCTGTGAAGAAGGCCCAGTGCCTGTGAAGCTCGCCGCCCGTGACACTCTCACGTAATAATGAGTTGGGGCTGTACATGCCTAGGAGTCTCCAGAGTGCCGCCCTCGGGCCTCAGGGACTCCCGCCCATGCCCAGTGGCAGCACTTAGCTCCGCGCTGGTGAGAAGACGTTGAAGACTAGATGAGGTGCCGGATGTGGCTTTTCATTTGCTTTCTGTAGTTGGCTTGTTCTCCCTTGTTTGAACCTTTATTGAAGTTGCTTCTAGTGTTGTTTGCTGTCTTCTGCCCCTGTTCTCTGTTTTTGGCTTTTGTCTGGCTCGCTCTCTCTCTCTCTCTCGCAAACCTCGTGAGGGGGCTGCGCGGGCGCCCTCGTGAGCCCTTCCTCTCCTGATTTTTGCGAGGCTCTCTCATTCGAGTTCACATCGGGAGCACCCCTCCCGGACCATGCCCCTCGGGCATCACGGCGCAGAAAACCCGGGCCATAGTCGGCAACCCTGGCCACCAAGGTTTAGAAATGATTCTGCCAAACGGATTTTTTGCAACTTTCAGGGTGCCCGGCGAGGCCTCAGGCAGGCACCTCCCGAGGCAGAAATTACTACAAACGCACTGAGCTAAGTTGTTCCTACGCGCAGACACATAGCAACGACACCATAACATGGCACAGGAACAACAAATGTAGTACGATAATTAAGGGATCATTGTCTGTTGCATGCCCCCACGGGGCCCCATACTACTCTCTCTCGATGCAGGAAAAGAAGGAACACAAAATAAAAGCAGCGCGCGCCTTGCGATAGCTTGCGAGGAAGGATCTGCGTCGCCCTCCCGAGCTCAATCAGACTCCGCCTCGCACTTCACTGGGGCGCGACAACGGGATGACCCTTTATCGCCCTCAAAGCGGGCGCGGTGGCGTGGTGGCTGATCGCATCCACTGCTGGAGGAGCTGTCCCCGGAGGAGGAGCCGCTGAAGCTCGACGAGCTGCGCCTCGCTGCCGGGAGCAAGTTCGCCTTCGCACTCGTCATGGCCGTCACCAAGGCCGAGCACCTCATCGCCATCATCGTCTTCAGGGCAGCACCCAACGCGGCGGCCATCTTCTCCGAACACCCTCACATAGAGGGTCGCGTCGCCGTCATACTTGAAGTGGAGGGTGCACCGCCTGCCTAGGCCACACGCGCAGGAAAATGTCTCCCAGCCCCGGTCCAGGGCCACGTTGCCGGCGACGGAGATCTCCACCACGACACAGGAGGCCCTGCTGCAGCAGCTGTCCACCTGCAACCAGAGTCCGCCGGAGCCAGCGGCCGGCAGTTCACCAGCGAAGAAGCGAGGGAGCTGGATCCAGTTGCCGGCCGGGTTGTCCGACCACACAACAAACTCCGGCAGCACCTTTGCCGAATGGAAGCGCGGCCGTGGAGGACACGCAGCCATGACACGCCGTCCCTCACCGATTGGGCTGCCTCGACATGGACGACCACCACCATGACCACGGGAAGCCACGACAGGGGTCGCGGGATGGTTGCGAGGACGACTGAGGGAGTCCCGGATTAGGGGGTGTCCGGATGACCGGACTATGACCTTTGGCCGGACTCCTAGACTATGAAGATACAAGATTGAAGACTTCGTCCCGTGTCCGGATGGGACATTCCTTTGCGTGGAAGGCAATATTGGCGATACAGATATATAGATCTCCTCCCATTGTAACCGACTCTGTGTAACCCTAGCCCTCTCCGGTGTCTATATAAACCCGAGGGTTTTAGTCCATAGGACGAACAACAATCATACCATAGGCTAGCTTCTAGGGTTTAGCCTCTCTGATCTCGTGGTAGATCTACTCTTGTACTACCCATATCATCAATATTAATCAAGCAGGAGTAGGGTTTTTCCTCCATCGAGAGGGCCCGAACCTGGGTAAAAACATCGTGTCCTTTGTCTCCTGTTACCATCCGCCTAGACGCAATTCGGGACCCCCTACCCGAGATCCGCCGGTTTTGACACCGACGTTGGTGCTTTCATTGAGAGTTCCGCTGTGCCGTCGCCATCAAGAAGGATGCCTCATCCCGTCTTTAAATACGGCACTGTTGCTAAAGGAGCTTTGGCTATCAGCCAAACTCTCCGGCTAGGAGGATTTCTTATGACCGCCTGTGCGGCCTCCGCGCCGACGATGAATTCTCGGGTCATCGAAAGCAATCTTCACGTCAACTCGGAACTCACCAAGAAGCTAGATCCGATGGAGCTCTCTTCCTTAAACAAGCTCTTGGATCGGATCGCCGCCTTGGGAGTCGCTACAGACCACGGTCATATTGGGCTTAAACCCGATCTGAGAAAGATTAACTCTCCCCAGGTCACCCACCATGTTGCAGTGGTGGAGGAACAATGCGGCAAGCCTTCATCTATCTTAAGGACTAGTTATGTCCGGATTCCCGATCCCTCCAAGCCGGATACCAGCGGAGGGCAGGACGCCACTCAAGCCCCGAACCTAAAATCAGGCGGCGGGCTAGATTCATTGGACGATATCCAAGAACACAAGCTTCCGAGTCCGGAAACTCCTTGGCCCTAGAGCCTCATATTGGGCGAGGTTTCAGATTTAATTCCACCCGCCCACCCAAACATAAGGGATTTATCCCAAATTCGGCAAGAGCCCGCAGAAATAGTACACCATTACTGGGCCAGATTCCTCCTGGTTATGAACAGGATAGAGGACTTCCGCGAGGAGGATGCAATTTCATCCTTCTGCAATAATTGCACGGACAAGGGGATCCTCAACGCCATAAGTCGCCGTGAAATTACACGCTTCGCCGACTTGGTATCCATAGTACGAAAGTACCGTGCGTGGAAAGCGCATGGAAAACCGAAATAAAATTTCGGGACAATCCGGCCCTGAATACAACCCCAGTCCAAAATAAAACGGTGCATCATCGCCAGGCACTTGGGTCAAACACCAAAAAGCAAAAACCCTCTACAGGGCATCAAACCGTACTGGAGGGATGGCTCAATGGACCCTATAAAATTGATAGTACAGAGGGCGCCACACCAACTCATAGCCTTAGAGCATGTTGGATACTCCGGCAGGTGGCCAGAAGTGGCGAGGAGCTTCTAACTCCAGAATTCACAGAGCACCACCCCAGGGATACCAGTACGGTATTAACAGTCTTGGAGACCTTCGCATCAAATAATATGCGGAAACGGACACTCCACAACCTTGCCGAAGTCTACCAAGTAGCAACAATAAACCCATGGAGTGACATGGCTATTACCTTTAATGCCAGTGACAAACCTAAATCCCGAACAGCCCGAGCACCAGCCGCATTGGTCCTCAATCCAATAGTGGATGGCTTTCGACTTACCAAGGTACTCATGGACGGTGGCAGCGGATTGAACCTCATTTATGAGGAAACCCTTCGAAAAATGGAAATAGACTGGAGCCGCATTGAGCAAAGCAACACAACCTTTAGAGGAATAATCCCCAGTCGGGAAGCGTGTTGTACAGGAAAAATCACACTGGATGTGGTGTTCGGCACGCCAAATAATTACAGATCCGAGGAGGTCACGTTTCAAGTGGCCCCGTTCAGCAGCGGATACCACGCTCTATTAGGGCGAGAGGCATTCACAAATTTTCAAGCTATACCCCATTACGGGTACATGAAGCTCAAAATGCCCGGACCCAACGGGATCATCACTCTTGCTAGTGACCCGGACATAGCACTCCGTGCCGAAAACAAGACAGCCGCACTAGCCCTTGAGGCACTTTCCGAAGCCCTAGCGGCGAAAGAACTAACTGCGCTGTGCTCCACGGTGAACAGGGACGATGTGATACTCAATAAAAGATCCAAGTCCACCTCCTTTAAACCGGCGGACGAAATAGTCAAATTCCAAGTCCACCCAACGGACCCTACAAAAAGGGCCTCCATCGGGGCGCATTTAAACCCTGATGTAGACGCTGCACTACGAGAATTCCTACGCGAAAATTGGGACATTTTTGCCTGGCACCCTTTAGACATGCCAGGAATCCCACGCAGGCTGGCCGAGCACAGTCTTAACATCCTAAAAGGATTCAAGCCTGTCAAGCCGGCTCTTCGGCAATTCTCCGAACCAAAAAGACAAGCCATGGGAGAAGAGCTAGCCAAACTACTGGAGGCCGGATTCATCAGAGACATAAAACACCCGGATTGGCTAGCGAACCTGGTGATGGTACCAAAGAAGGACAAATCCTGGCCCCTATGCGTCGACTTCAAGGACCTCAACAAGGCTTGCCCAAAGGATCCCTTCCCCCTCCCCCGCATCGATCAAATTATCGACGCCACTTCAGGACACGATTCATTGTGTTTCCTCAACGCATACTCCGTCTACCATCAAATTAAGATGGCAGAGCCAGACCAAGCCGCAACGGCTTTCATCACCCCATACAGCCCATTCTACTTCAACACAATGCCCTTCGGGCTTAAAAACGCCGGCACAACATATCAGTGCATGATTCAGACATGTCTAGCAAACCAGATCGGCAAAACAGTGGAGGCATACGTAGATGACGTGGTCGTCAAAACCAAGCATGTCGAAACTCTAGTAGACGACTTGAGACTCACATTTGATAACCTCCGGACATATGACATCAAACGTAACCCGGAAAAATGCATTTTCGGCGTACCAGCCGGAAAGCTCTTGGGTTTCATTGTATCCGGTAGAGGAATTGAAGCAAACCCAGCCAAGATCCAAGCTCTGTCACAATTGGATATTCCAAAAGACCACAAACAAATACAAAAATTGACGGGATGTGTGGCGGCTCTAAGCCGCTTTATCTCCCGGTTGGGAGAAAAGGCATTACCCCTTTATCGCCTCCTCCGGCGCACCGAACACTTCGAGTGGACGGATGCCGCCATGGCCGGACTCAAGGAAATAAAAGCCATATTGGCAACAAACCCGGTCCTGGCCGCGCCTAACATCGGTGAACCAATGTTATTGTACATTGCGGCAACTCATCAAGTTGTAAGTGCAGTGCTCGTCGTCGAACGAGAAACGGACGGACACAAATTTCCCCTTCAAAAACCAGTTTACTACGTGTCTACTGTCCTCACGGTACCCGCATTATCAAAAGATAGCGTACGCGGTGCTTATGGCATCCCGGAAGCTGCGACACTACTTTCAAGAGTGTTCAATAACAGTAGCCTCCGAAGTACCCCTTAACAACATTATAAACAACCGGGACGGGACGGGCCGGATTGCTAAATGGGCCATTGAGCTCCTCCCGTTTGACATAACCTACAAGCCACGATGGGCTATCAAGTCACAAGTTTTGGCCGACTTCGTCGCCGAATGGACTGAAGCCGAACTCTCTAAAGAGTACGACACATATTCCAATTGGATCGTGCACTTCGACGGCTCCAAAATGTTAGCTGGTCTGGGGGCTGGCGTTGTTTTGACGTCCCCAACAGGAGATACAGTTCAATATGTACTCCAGATAATGTATACAGACTCCAATAACGCAGCCGAATACGATGCCCTTCTACATGGCCTCCGGATGGCAGTCTCCATGGGTATTCAACGCATAGAGGTGCGTCGGGATTCGAACCTCGCGATATCCCAAATAAATGGAGACTTTGATGCCAAGGATCCGAAAATGGCAGCTTATCGCAATGTCGTCCTAAAAATGTCAGCTCGGTTCGAAGGGCTCGAATTTCACCATATAGCCCGGGAAAACAATCAGGAAGCAGACGTCTTGGCACACATCGGTGCAAAGCGCGATGCAGTCCCCCCAACATTTTATTGGAAGGCTATTCAAGCCATCCTTATCATGGGAAGGGGAATCCGGAAATAACAGCCTGGATCCAACCGCACTGCCCGACACCGAACATTCTGACACAGCGGAAGGCTTGGACAACGAAGTAACATCCTCAGCCCACGAGATAATGGCAGTCATTGCCCCATGGACAAAACCATTACTAGCCTACCTGACCAGGTAGGAACTTCCAGAGGACCAAAACGAGGCACGCTGCATAGTGCGGCGATCTAAAGCCTACAAAGTCCATGAGGGAGAGCTTTATAAGAAAAGCACCACCGGAGTCCTTCGAAGGTGTATCTCCGAAGAGGAAGGGCGAAATCTCCTGGCTGAAATTCATGCTGGACTCAGCGGGCACCACGCCGCAGCCCAGGCCCTTGTAAGCAAGGCCTTCCATACAGGATTTTATTGGCCGACGACCCGGGCAGATGCTCAGGATTTAGTCCAACGATGCGTTGGTTGCCAACTCTGTGCTAACCAAAGCCGCATGCCACCCACCACCCTCCAAACTATACCCATCACCTGGCCCTTTGCGGTCTGAGGGCTTGACATGGTTGGACCCCTTAAAGGGGGAACCCACAAGCAAAAATACTTACTGGTCATGGTGGACAAATTCACCAAATGGATAGAGGCCAAGCCGGTTAAGACAGCCGTATCCGGACCGGTGATAGACTTCATATCAGGGGTCGTACACCGTTATGGCATCCCCCACAGCATCATCACTGATAACGGCACGAACTTTACGGCCTACAAGGTCAAACTCTGGTGCAAAAACATGGGCATCAAGCTCGACTACGCTTTAGTCTATCACCCACAAACTAATGGTCAAGTCGAGCGAGCAAATGGTCTAATCATGAGCAGCATCAAACCCAGGTTAGTGTGATCCCTCAAGGAATCTAATATGCACTGGGTAGAGGTGATCGACTCTGTACTCTGGGGGTTGCGGACCACGCCGAATCGCACTACCGGGTTCACACCATTCTTTATGGTATACGGCGCCGAGGCAGTTTTGCCCTGCGACATAATTCATGACTCACCTCGCGTGCGCATGTACGAAGAAAGAGAAGACGAACTCGACCGACAGGATAGTTTGGACGCCTTGGAGGAGGAGCGCGATGTGGCAAAAGCCCGTTCCACATTCTATCAACAGCAGGCTCGAAGATATCAAAGCAGAGAAGTACGGGCCAAAACTTACAATGTTGGCGAATTAGTTCTACGCCTACCGGACAAGAAAAAGGACAAACTCAAGCCCAAATGGGAAGGTCCCTTCATAATTGATCAAGTCCTGACTGGTGGAGCGTACCATCTGCGAGATGCATCGGATAACCGACTCAAGCCGAACCCATGGAACGCAGCCCGTCTACGAAGATTCTACGCCTAGCGCCGGACTCTGTGTTCGTCTCCTTCCTCTGTCTATTTTTTACATATTAGCTGTCTTATATTTCTCTCCTTCTCCCTCCTTCCCTCTTGTAGCCTTTGAGGGCT
The DNA here is from genome assembly GCF_018294505.1 of Triticum aestivum. NCBI lineage: Eukaryota > Viridiplantae > Streptophyta > Magnoliopsida > Poales > Poaceae > Triticum > Triticum aestivum. The sequence continues at coordinate 479,388,924 of NC_057798.1, read as the reverse complement.
CGTTTGCGTCTTGTTCGCAAACAATTGACGCACCATCCGCGCTCATTATACCTGGGGGCTTCTTTAACAGAAGCTTGTTTATACGGGCCTCATTCCCAACACATGTGTCACACTTCCGCATGTACCTTTTATTCACCATTATATGCATCGATATGACTTAAGTTTTGGCCAAGCTGGGTTGCCTGGCTCCTGTGCTTACCCCTACCTTCCCGATTGTTCGGCTAGGCGGTAAAGGGAGCACCTCTGTGATTGTTACTGCCGGGTCAGCCGGATGTGTACCTTAGACTGGGTGAAGCCGAAAGCTAGCGTCCTTAAGGGAATATTCGGTCGGTGAACTAAAAGATGATTTCTCACTAGTTTATTTATCTGCCCCCAGACGTTTTTCTGCTTTTTTCGCAGTCCGGACATGCACTTTAGGGCATGCCTCCCAGGGAAAGGAACCCCTAATGGAACTATTCTCCCTGGAAGATGTTTCTTACTAACCATGTAATATAACATAACTAGTTGGGCACTTGTCTGTTCAAGCACTAATGACCCCTACGGCTGGTCTCCACGCATGCCCCGGTTCTTACACAACCGAGAGGGTATTCGGACACACTCCGGACTATCTGGTCCCGAGGTTGAAGCGAAAAGGTCCGCCATGACAAACAATCTACAATCCGGCTAGAAGGCATTTTACATGTCATCTTAAATTACATAGTTAATTTGACTGGGTATATTCCTCTTCAATACCATCCAATAGGCTGTCTAGTTTACAGTCCTGCTGAGAATATTTGGCGGCCAGCTCTACCTGGTCGTACACTAAGCTCACAGGGATCTCCTTCCCATCGGGCCCTACCGGTCCGACCTCGGCCATGTGGTTTGGGTCAGCCTTCGTGTACCGTGTCTTCACCATGGCCCAGGCCTCCCTGGTGCCTTGACGGCAGGCCGATATCTTCCATAATCGGAAGCGCCGCCGTGCTCCCTTCAGCTTCTCTGCAAGCTCTCCAAGGCCTTCGGGCATGGAGACAGATGGCCACAAAGCCTGGGCGACGCCTTGCATCACCTGCCGAACTCGTTCGTGCAATTGTAAGAGCTCGGGAAGAAGGTCACACGTAGATCCGGGCATTTCCTCTATAGACCTGCCTGTCAGCATACCTACGGACATAACTTTGTCAATCGACTTTCTCGCCAAACTCTTTTTCCGAAGTTCATTCAAGCACTTACTAAAAATGCCGCGTCGAAGCCGCCGATTCTCCTTCACGGAGTCCGACAGCTGAGCACGAACATCCTTTACTTCCTCGCCCAGCTGGGTGTTGGCATCTTGGAGCTTATTTTTCTCTTGCCTCACCCTTGTAAGCACGCTCTCACCGGCCTTTAACCGACTCAAGAGTTGTTGTTGGTCCGGATCAACTCCGGCGCCATCTGCAATGTTATTGTCATATTTTTACACATGCCGCACTTCGCAACATACTTATCTTTCAAAGCATATAGTACCAGAGGAGGTCTCCTTGGCCTCCCCTGCCGCGGCTAGTGCGGCCTCACGTTGGGCTTTGCACTCTTCCAGCTCCTGGGACAATTGGGTATTCTTTTCTGTAAGATCCTGCATAACAAATGATCCATAAATTAGTTATTCTAACTATTTCATGTCTCGGGGGCTACTGACATATATAACCATCAAATTTTCTCACCCGTATGTCTTTTACATACTGCTCTGTGGCTCTGGCTAGACCATCTTGAGCGGCACGGAGATACGCATCTCCCGTATTGAAGGCATCTAACGCCTCTTGGGAGAAACAAGCGTCACGAAGAATTGTCTGGCGACGCCTGTGGTTCATGGCACTCTCCACCTTTGAATTGGTGGCAGATAACCCGTTTGCATCCTCTGTCGGAGGAGCGTCTGGTGCGTGCCTCGTACTCGCCTCCGCTTCCGTACCCGGCCTTGGAGCCTGGCCGGTGGAGGCGCGATTGGCATCCTCTCCGGATATAGTCTGGCGAGCGCTCTTTTTCCTGAAGAAAGCACGAGCGTTGGTACGCCTCAAGGAAATAAAACCTGGAAATAAAAAGACACGCCATACCATTGCGCCGGTGTCTCAATCCGGACCGCACTTCTTTTCAGCCTGCCGGGCCTTGATGCCCCTTGTTGGCTACCCACCGCAGGCTCGGCCCTCCGCCTCAAGGACTTCCCCTGCAAAAATGTCATTGGTATACGGTGACCCAAAATAAGCACGGATGGATCATTTTAAAAATGCTGGGATTTCGGTCTCGGTTACTTGAGAGGCTGGGAGTAGTCCGGGATAATCGGCCGTAATGGCCACCAAGGCATTGTCCTTGCTCAATTGATGAAACACCCCATCGATCAGCTCCACGCCTAAGTCCGGGTCCTCTTGGGAGTTCGGATCGAAGGACCGTTTTAGGTCCTCGGGTTGTGGAGGAGGGTTGTTTATCTCCTTTATAGCCTGGCGTAGCTCCTGCATTGAAATTGCTAGACTAAATACCTAACTGTGGGAATATGAAACAGATGGACAAGTGAAAGTATTCGCTTACCCAGCTTGGAGGATTGTACATAGAAAATCCGCCCCGTGGGTTGACGCGGAGGAATTCCTCCTCTTCTCCCTTGTACAAAGCGTACAAGATCTTTATTAGAGCGACAGACGAATCCGGCCCCTTACGGCCGCACCGGGTGGCGTCGTCCTCCCCGTTGAAATCCCACATGGGGTGGCCTCTATACTGAAGCGGCTGCACCCCCCGTGTAATGCATGTGGCCATGACCTCGATCATGGTCAGTCCGGAATGAGCCAACAACCTTATCCGGCTCATCAGGTAAAGGACATCCCTGTCATTTTCCTTCCGAGGGCTCCGTGGACGACAGCTTAGGCGCTTCTTCAAAGGAGCATTATCAAACTCAGGGAGGCCGATCCGTACAGGGTCCGGCAGGGGGACGTCTTCTATATAAAACCATTCTGAAGGCCAGTCTTCGAACGCCTTCTTTGGGGTTCCGGATAGATATCCGGTCCCGGCGATGCGCCATAGTTTGGCTCCGCCCACTTGATATATCGACCCCTCCTGAGAACGGGGCACGAGGCAGAACAGCTTCTTCCACAGCGCAAAATGAGCCTCGATACCCAAAAACAGCTCGCAAAGGGCTACGAAGCCTGCAATATGCAATATGGAGGCAGGCGTAAGGTTGTGCAATTGGAGGCCGTAAAACTCCAGGAGCCCCTAGAGCAACGGATGAATTGGAAATCCGAGCCCTCTTATCAAATAAGGGACAAGGCATACCCGCTCTCCTTTGGAGGGATTGGGAACGCTCTTCGCTTGCTCTCCACCATTATAGGTGGCGAGCCCGGCTCGAACCGGGACCATGTAGGCCAGGGGGAGTAATCCCTTGGCTTGGAGCGCCACTAGCTCATTGTGCGAGACGGAGCATCTTTCCCAATCTCCAGGCTGAGGACTGGGGGGGGGCGAGAGGAGGAGCTGCGTCGACCGGCCATGATGGAATGGATCTCTGTCGAATGCGCTCCGATGAAAGCTCGCGAAGGAAAGATGGTGTGATTCGAATCTAAATCCCCGTCTCTTTTATAGGCAGCTCATTTGCACAGCTAGGGGGGTAAATGAAAAAACACCCTGGCTTTTCACATTCGTTTTACACGTGGAAGATGGCCATTATTGGGCACAGAAGCCAAGGAGCGCAACATTCACCAGAAGCCGGACACTATTCCACAGGTACATGGAGTTTGGAGAAGAACCCGCCTTGCAATGCCGAAGACAAATCTGCGCGCCGGACTCATCGTCATTGAAGCCTGGTTCGGGGGCTACTGAGGGAGTCCCGGATTAGGGGGTGTTCGGATGACCGGATTTTGACCTTTGGCCTGACTCCTGGACTATGAAGATACAAGATTGAAGACTTCGTCCCGTGTCCGGATGGGACATTCCTTGGCGTGGAAGGCAAGTTTGGCGATACGGATATATAGATCTCCTCCCATTGTAACCGACTCTGTGTAACTCTAGCCCTCTCCGGTGTCTATATAAACCAGAGGGTGTCCATAGGACGAACAACAATCATACCATAGGATAGCTTCTAGGGTTTAGCCTCTCTGATCTCGTGGTAGATCTACTCTTGTACTACCCATATCATCAATATTAATCAAGCAGGAGTAGGGTTTTACCTCCATCGAGAGGGCCCGAACCTGGGTAAAAACATCGTGTCCCTTGTCTCCTGTTACCATCCGCCTAGACGCACAGTTCGGGACCCCCTACCCGAGATCCGCCGGTTTTGACACCGACAACGACCGCGGCCGCGCTTGGGCGGAGGAGAGCCAGGTCCTTCCTGGCGAGCCTTCCCCTTCTCCGCGGCCGAGAACCTCTTCACGGGCGCCATGGGGTGCTATCAGCAACATGAGCAAGGAAGGAGAAGAAGCGGGCGGAGCAAGAGGATATGGGCAACGGGGGCTTTCGTCTCTCCCCATTTATAGCCCGAGGGAGGCCAACCGTCGACCTCCACGATCGCAGGTAAAGATGACTCTTCTTGGATGTAGTAGGGACTCGTCAAATCGGGCAGTTGCCGAGGCAGCGTGGGGAAGCGGAGACACCCACGTCCAATCAACCGCCACGCGGCGACCAAGGCCGCAGGCTGTTGGGGCCTGTGGCGCTCCACACTTGCCCTTTGGCTTCGCTGCGCCAAGCCAAGTCCGAGCACGCCTTGGGCCCGGGGCTACTGTCGGCGTTCTGAGAATGGGGGTCCCCAGACTTGCTTGCCTGCGGCCTGTAGCGTGGCTCAACAAGTGGCCCAGTACGACCCGTCTTCATCAACCCAAGTTCAAGACCCTCGCGAGGGGCCAAGCCTCGCGGGGCGGATGATGCAAGGCCTCCTCAGGGGCGGCCTCACCAGGCAGGCTCGTGAGGAGGCGGAGAGATCAAGGCAAGGGGTGCCTCGCGAGGTGCTCATGACGCAAGCCATGACGATCAAGACCAGGCGGGCGCCAGGCGGGCGCCAGCCTGCGCAGTGTCCTCGTTTCCTCTTTGGTGCAAAGGGGGCAAGCGCAGACGCGGAGTACCGAGGCATCGAGCAAAGGTTTCCTTATCGGTGCAACGAGACCAAGATCAGCAGGACAGCAGGACGGAGGTCACCGTGGAACCCAAGACGGCGTCATCACCAGTGCCTTTAGCAGTCGAAGACCACCTTTAGTCAGGATAGCTTGTACTAGCTGTCCCCTTTTGAAATAGCCGTTGTTGGCTCCCTTCACGCTCAATATTTGGGAAGAGGACCAGGGTCTCTATAAATAGAGATAGCCACCACAGTAGGAAGGCATCTGGAATCTCATCCGAGCCTAGCTCATCCACACCACCAGAAGAACACCTCTCCTCGTGAGGCTGTTTTTCCTCTGTACTGTTCATCATCAGCCCTAGAGGCAATTCACCACACCACACACTGAATTAGGGTATTACACCACAACAGTGGTCCAAACCAGTATAAACCTCGTGTCTCTTATGCTGTTCATCGATTTAGCTTAGAATCGCGGTGAGGTTGTGGACGTGTTTCGGTAGGGAGAAGATCTTCGTGCGGACCCCAGAGTTCGAACCTTAAGGGTTTTGCCGGAACCCGATATGCGACATTTGACGCGTCAGATAGGAGGGCGACGAACCTCCCCCAATTACATTGTATCGTTGGGCTTGTGTTGTTGCTTCGTATACTGTTTCGAGAGATCCTGTTTTACTACTTTCTTTGTGCACCTTTGTAAGACATTTAAGACAGCTGCAATTGAACTGTTTTGGATATTGTTTTAAATATGTAAAACGTCTTAAAAAATGAACGGAGGGATTACATCATCGGAATAGGAGTATTTGTAAACCTGAAAGACAAACCATCAGGTGTCGCACATACTCCATCAAAGTAGGACCCAAAAACTGTTTGTCGGGAGAGTCAAACTCAAGTCCCCGATATTAAATTGATGTTTCATGTGGAAAGACCAACATATCTTCGGTCCCTACGGGTCGAAATTGCGAGCGGCAACACCAAGAGTGTCCTCAGTGTGAGCACCAGCAGTGGCTTGGTGGCAAGAGGTAGCAGTGCTACTAGCGCCCACCTCTTGAATCCCTCTGCTCCACAGCCTCTTAATCGACCTCATCCTCGCCAAACCGTGCGACTTCCCGGCATCACCATCACGCGGCGCCAACGCCGATTCCGCGGCCTCCGGGACTTCGATGACAATCAACGCTGCTGCTCCAACGGACGAGCTCGGGCCGCCGACTGTTCTTCCAGTCGTGACCGCGTCCGGGGATCCCCAGAACAGCACGTTGGTCGGCAGGTTTGTGGCGTAATTCGCCGGTTCGGGGCGCAGAGGAGGTAGAGCCAGCGGCAAGGCGTCCGGCTTGTCGACGTCGACGCGGCAGAGCGGGCAGGTGGGGTGGGAATGCAGCCACAGGTCGACGCACTCGGCGTGGAACCCGTGCCCGCACTTGGGCAGGAACCTGGCCGCCTCGCCGTCGGACAGCTCGGCGAGGCACACGGCGCACTCCAGCGCATCCGCGAAGTCCTTGGCACGGTACAGTGTCACCGGCAGCGCCCGCAGCACCACCGGATCGACGCCTTTTGCGACGCCGGAAGCAGAAGCTGCGCCAACGCCGAGGCGCGGACCGCCCCTCACCGTCCCGGCCCTACCCCGAACGCCGCGGCGACTGAAGGTGAGGTAGTGGTAAATAAAGAAGGCGAGGGCGAGGCCGAGGAAGAGGAGGGCGACGGCGGAGAAGACGATGTCGCCGTCGACTGCCGTGGTGGGAGTCCGTGCACTGGGCAGAACGCTGCCCGCGTCGTCCCCGGGCAACGATGACATGTCGCGCCTCCGCACTTCGTCGTGAGCAGTGAGCTTCGTACATGTGTGGCCCGCTATGATTTATGAGCATGGTCTCGCAATACTTTGCTGCTTTGTTGGAGAGGGTTTGGTAGTGGTACATGGACCGATCTGGTGGAGTTGGTGTGTTGGCGTGGGTGAGGATTAGTGTTTGAGTTGAGCTCATGACATATAGGCCGATTATATGCCAATTAATAAACTAGAAAAAGCTACATTTACTCGAAAGAAATTACATTTACCCGATGCCAGTGCTCAGATTAAGAACCTTGTCCGATTGTGATAATATATAGTTTGCGTCGACAAAATGCCAGTAAATATCTACTCATTTGTCCCAAATTATAAGACATTTCTGTTAGATAGTTTGGAACGGAGGTACTATTATCTATTATGTAAAAAGTTCACATGAAAAATGTTCCGCGTGGTCCTTCCGAGGACGGCAGCTACAGAAATATAGCCACCACGACGCGGGATTCCTTAGGGCATCTCCAATGAAAGACGCCTAATCAGGCGCTTGATCGGCAATAAAATAGTATTGTATTCTAGCGCCTGGGTTAAGAGTCCCTTCTTCCATCGCTAAGAGCCATGCATGAGCGCTACACACATAAAAATAGAACAGGAAGCTAGGCTAGCGCCCGAGGACTAGTATGGCATCGATGCCAGGCGAGTTCCCAGATTAGGATGGGAACCGAGCAAAACGGCCAGGATTCGGAGCCTGGCGCCCACTATAAGCGCCCGCATTGTACATGCCCTTAGGCTGCTCCATCCCTCGCCGTCACCGGAGGAGGTTGCCAAGCAAAGCCGGCATGGCAAATGAAGGCGGGGGGCCCTTCCAGCTTGTTTTGTGACGATGGTGGATGGCGGTAGATGCACACGGTGGGGCATTTACGTGCGCGCGGCAGGATGCCATGATCTGGTACGATGTGGTTCGATAGCATGCCCAACGGGGAGTGGATTGCTGACCCACAAGTATAGGGATCGCAACAGTGTTTGAGGGTAGTATTTTACCCAAATTTATCGATTCGACACAAAAGTTCCAAAAAATATTTATAAGCCTTAGCAGTTGAATTGTCAATTCAATCACATGCGAGAATCACTTCCTTGCAGCAATTTATTAGTAGCACAGTAATATGAACCCAAATTTACTGATTCGACACAAGAGTGCCAAAGAATATTTATAAGCCTTAGCAGTTGAGTTGTGGTACGTCCATTTTGCATCATGTTTTTCTAATGTTATTTATAATGCTTTTATGCATAATAATGCTTTTGGGAGTAATACTAATGCCTTTTCTCTCATAATATGCAAGGTCTACAGAAAGAGGGAGAATACTGGCAGCTGGAATTCTGGACCTGAAAAAGCACGTCAGAGCTACCTATTCTGCACAACTCCAAACAAGCTGAAACTTCACAGAGATTTTTATGGATTATTTAAGAATTATTGGAACGAATAACTACCAGAGGGGGGGCCACCAGGTGGGCATAACCCACCTGGGCGCGCTAGGGAGCCCAGACACGCCCTGGTGGGTTGTGCCCTCCTCGGCCCACCTTCGGTGCCCATTTTCTAGTATATAGGTCATTTTGACCTAGAAAAATGAGGCGAGGACTTTTGGGAGGAAGCACCGCCGCCTCGAGGTGGAACTTGGACAGGAGACTTTTGCCCTCCGACGGAGTGATTCTGCCGGGGGAATTTCCCTCCTGGATGGGGAAATTATCGTCATCGTCATCACAAACTATTCTCCCAACTTTGGGAGGGCCACCTCCATCAACATCTTCAACAATACCATCTCCTCTCAAACCCTAGTTCATTTCTTGTGTTCAATCTTTGTACCGGAACCTTAGATTGGTACTTGTGGGTGATTAGTAGTGTACATTACATCTTGTAGTTGATCACTATATGGTTTATTTGGTGGAAGGTATATGTTCAGATCCATTATGCTATTTAATACCCCTCTGATCTTGAGCATGATCATCATTTGTGATTAGTTACTTTTGTTCTTGAGGTCACGGGAGAAGTCATGTTGCAAGTAATCAAGTGAACTTGATATGTGTTCGATATTTTGATGATATGTATGTTGTGATTCCCTTAGTGGTGTCATGTGTGTTGGGGAACGTAGCATGTAATTTCAGAAAAATTCCTACGCTCACCAAGATCTATCTAGGAGATGCATAGCAACGAGAGGGGGAGAGTGTTTCTACGTACCCTCGTAGACCGAAAGCGGAAGCGTTTGACAACGCAGTTGATGTAGTCAAACTTCTTCTTGTTCCGGCCGATCAAGCACCGAACGCACGACACCTCCGAGTTTTGTACACGTTCAGCTCGATGACGTCTCCTCCTTCTTGATCCAGCAAGCGGGAGAGGAGAAGTAGATGGGATGACAACCGACATGACGACGTGGTGGTGATGGTGGTGGTGGAGCACCGACAGCGCTTCGCTAAGCGTCGCCGGGACGAGGCGGTGGAACTACGGAGTAACGAGAGAGGGAGGTGCGCCAAGGGATTTTGTCTATCCTCTTGGGGAGCCCCTCCATTCTATATATAGGTGGAGGGGCGTGGCAACAGCCCCTCCAAAGTCCAAGGCGCATCCAAGGGGGAGGAGGACTTGGAATCCAAGTCCAATTCTATTCCTATTAGGACTCCTTCCTTTCTTCCTTTCCCTAGCCACATGGGCTTTTGAGGACTTGGTGCTCCTAGCCCAATAAGTCTAGGGAACCTCCCCGCAGCCCATGCTAGACCTTGGGTCGTGGTGAACCCACTTGTCGACTTCCGGATCCCTCCGGAACCTTCTAGAAGCTTCCCGATACAATACCAAAAAAACTGCACCTTTTCTGGGACCCAAAATATGACTTCCTATATATAAATCTTTACCTCTCGACCATTCCGAGACTCCTCGTGACGTCCGAGATCTCATCCGGGACTCCGAACAACATTTGGTTACCACTCATCAATTATCCCAATACTACTCTATCGTCAACGAACGTTAAGCGTGCGGACCCTACGGGTTCGAGAACTATGTAGAGATGAACGAGACACCTCTCCAGTCAATAACCAATAGCGGAACCTGTATGCTCATATTGGCTCCCACATATTCTATGAAGATCTTTATCGGTCGAACCGTTATGACAACATACATTATTCCCTTTGTCATCGGTATGTTACTTGCCCAAGATTCGATTGTCGCTATCTTCATACCTAGTACAATCTTGTTGCCGGCAAGTCTCTTTACTCGTTCGATAATGCATCATCCCTCAACTAACTCATTAGTCACATTGCTTGCAAGGCTTCTTATGATGTGCATTACCGAGAGGGCCTAGAGATACCTCTCCGATACTCAAAGTGACAAATCCTAATCTGGATCTATGCCAACCCAAAAAACACCTTCGGAGATACCTGTAGAGGATGTTTGTAATCACCCTATTACGTTGTGACATTTTATAGCACAAAAGGCATTCCTCCGGTGTTCGGGAGTTGCATAATCTCATAGTCGGAGGAATATGTATTTGACATGAAGAAAGCAGTAGCAATAAAACTGAACGATCATTATGCTAAGCTAACGGATGGGTCTTGTCCATCACATCATTCTCCTAATGATGTGATCCATTCATCAAATGACAACACATGTATATGGCTAGGAAACTTAACCATCTTTGATTAACGAGCTAATCAATTAGAGACATACTCGGGACATGGTGTTTTGTCTATGTATCCACACATGTATCAAGTTTCCGGTTAATCCAATTTTAGCATGAACAATAGACATTTATCATGATATATGGAAATATAAAATAACAACTTTATTATTGCCTCTAGGGCATATTTCCTTCAGTCTCCCACTTGCACTAGAGTCAATAATCTAGTTCACATCACCATGTGATTTAACACCAATAGTTCACATCTGTATGTGATTAACACCCATAGTTCACATCGCCATGTGACCAACAACCAAAGGGTTTACTAGAGTCAATAATCTGGTTCACATCGCTATGTGATTAACACCCAAAGAGTACTAAGGTGTGATCATGTTTTGCTTGAGAGAGAAGTTTAGTCAACGGGTCTGCCATATTCAGAGCTGTATGTATTTTGCAAATTTTCTGTGTCTACAATACTCTGCATGGAGCTACTTGCTAACTTCCCCTACTTTCAATATGTATCCAGATTGAGACTCAGAGTCATCCGGATTGGTGTAAAAGCTTGCATCGATGTAACTCTTTACGACGAACTCTTTATCACCTCCATAACCTAGAAATTTGCCTTAGTCCTCTTAGGTAACTAAGGATAACTTTGACCGCTGTCTAGTGATCCACTCCTAGATCACTATCGTACACCCTTGCCAAACTCATGATAAGGTACACAATAGGTCTAGTACACAACATAGCATACTTTATAGAACCTATGGCCGAGTCATAGGGAATGACTTTCATTCTCTTTCTATTTTCTACTGTGGTCGGGTTTTGAGTCTTACTCAACTTTACACCTTGCAACACAGACAAGAACTCCTTATTTGACTGTTCCATTTTGAACTACTTCAAAATATTGTAAAGGTATGTACTCATTGAAAAATCTTATCAAGCGTCTTGATCTATCTCTATAGATCTTGATGCCCAATATGTAAGCAGCTTCACCTAGGTCTTTCTTTGAAAAACTCCTTTCAAACTCTCATTTATGCTCTCCAGAAAATTCTACATCATTTCTGATCAACAATATGTCATTCACATATACTTATCAGAAAGGTTGTGGTGCTCCCACTCACTTTCTTGTAAATACATGCTTTAGCTCAAGTCTGTATAAAACTATATGCTTTGATCAACTCATCAAAGCGTATATTCCAAGTCCGAGATGCTTGCACCAGTACATAGGATTGACAAAACCTTCTGGTTGCATCATATACAACTCTTTTTTAATAAATCCATTAAGTAATGCAGTTTTGATATCCATTTGCTAGACAATTGCTAACATGATTCAGACAGACTTAAGCATCGATACGAGTGAGAAAATCTCATCGTACTCAGCACCTTGAACTTGTCGAAAACCTTTTGCGAAAATTCGAGCTTTGTAGATAGTAACACTACCATCACCGTCCATCTTACTCTTGAAGATCCATTTATTTTCTGTGGCTCGCTGATCATTGAGCAAGTCAACCAAAGTCCACACTTTGTTCTCATACATGGATCCTATCTCAGATTTCATTGACTCAAGCCATTTATCAGAATCTGGGCTCATCACCGCTTCTTCATAGTTCGTAGGTTCATCATGGTCTAGTAACATGACTTCTAGAATAGGATTAACGTACCACTCTGGTGCAGATCATGCTCTGGTTGACCTATGAGGTTCTGTAGTAACGTGATTTGAAGTTTCAAGATCATCATCATTAGCTTCCTCTCTAGTTGGTGTAGGCATCATGGGAACGGATTTCTCGGATGAGCTACTTCCTAAATTGATAGAAGGTAAAATTACCTCATCAAGTTCTACTTTCCTATCACTCACTTCTTTCGATAGAAACTCCTTCTCTAGAAAGGTTCCATTCTTGGCAACAAAGGTCTTGCCTTCGGATCTGTGATACAAGGTGTACCCAACTGATTCCTTAGGGTATCCTATGAAGACGCACTTCTCCGATTTTCGTTCGAGCTTATTAGGCTGAAGCCTTTTGACATAAGCATCGCTACCCCAAACTTTAAGAAACGACAGCTTAGGTTTATTGCCAAACCATAGTTCATACGGTGTCGTCTAAACAGATTTTGATGGTGCCCTATTTAACGTGAATGCAGATGTCTCTAATGCATAACCCCAAAATGATAGTGGTAAATCGATAAGAGACATCATAGATCGCACCATATCTAATAAAGTACGGTTACGACGTTCGGACACACCTTTATGCTGTGGTGTTCCAGGTGGCGTGAGTTGTGAAACTATTCCACATTGTTCTAAATGAAGGCCAAACTCGTATCTCAAATATTCGCCTTCGCGATGCGTTCGCAGAAACTTTATTTTCTTGTTACGATGATTCTCCACTTTACTCTGAAATTCTTTGAACTTTTTGAAATGTTTCAGACTTGTGTTTCATTAAGTAGATATACCCATATCTGCTCAAATCATCTGTGAAGGTTATAAAATAACGATACCCGCCACGTGCCTCAACTCTCATTGGACCGCATACATCGGTATGTATTATTTGCAATAAGTCATTGGCTCGCTCCATTGTTCCGGAGAACATAGTTTTAGTCATCTTTCCCATGAGGCATGGTTCGCAAGTATCAAATGATTCATAATCAAGTGATTCCAAAAGCCCATTAGCATGGAGTTTCTTCATGGGCTTTACACCAATATGACCTAAACGGCAGTGCCACAAGTATGTTGCACTATCATTATCAACTTTGCATCTTTTGGCATCAATTTTATGAATATGTGTAACACTACGACCGAGATTCAATAAACCATTAACGTTGGGTGCATGACCATAGAAGGTTTTATTCATGTAAACAGAATAACAATTATTCTTTGTCTTAAATGAATAACCGTATAGCAATAAACATGATCTAATCATATTCATGCTCAATGCAAACACCAAATAACATTTATTTAGGTTCAACACTAATCCCAAAAGTATAGGGAGTGTGCGATGATTATCATATCAATCTTGGAACCAATTCCAACACACATCATCACTTCACCCTTAACTAGTCTCTATTTATTTTGCAACTCCTGTTTCGAGTTACTAATCTTAGCAACCGAATAGGTATCAAATACCCAGGGGCTACTACGAGTACTAGTAAGGTACACATCAATAACATGTATATCAAATATACCTTTGTTCACTTTGCCATCCTTCTTATCCCCTAATTATTTGGGGTAGTTCCGCTTCCAGTGACCATTTCCTTTGTAGTAGGAGCACTCAGTTTTAGGCTTAGGTCCAGCTTTGGGCTTCTTCATGGGAGTGACAACTTGCTTGCCATTCTTCTTGAAGTTCCCTTTCTTTCCCTTTGCCCTTTTCTTGAAACTAGTGATCTTGTTTAATCATCAACACTTGATGCTTTTCTTGATTTCTACCTTCATCGATTTCAGCATCACTAAGAGCTCGGGAATCGCTTTCATCATCCCTTGCATATTATAGTTCATCACGAAGTTCCAGTAGCTTGGTGAAGGTGTCTAGAGAACTCTTTTAATAACTATCTTATCTGGAAGATTAACTCCCACTTGATTCAAGCGATTGTAGTACCCAGACATTCTGAGCACATGCTCACTAGCTGAGTTATTCTCCTCCATCATTTAGGCGAAGTACTTGTCAAAGGTCTCATACCTCTTAACACGGGCATGAGTCCGAAATACCAATTTCAGCTCTTGGAACATCTCATATGCTCTGTGGCGTTCAAAATGTTTTTAAAGTCCCGGTTCTACGCCATAAAGCATGGTGCACTTAACTATCAAGTAGTCATCATATTGAGCTAGCCAAACATTCATAACGTCTGCATCTGCTCCTGCAAAAGTTTTGCACCTAGCAGTGCATCAAGGACATAATTCTTCCATGCAGCAATGAGAATAATCCTCAGATCACGGACCCAATCCGCATCATTGCTACTATCACCTTTCAACTTAGTTTTCTCTAGGAACATATCAAAAAACACATGGGATCTACAACACGAGCTATTGATCTACAACATAATTTGTAAATACTATCAGGACTAAGTTCATGAAAAATTAAAGTTCAATTAATCATATTACTTAAGAAATTCCACTTAGATTGACATCCCTCAAGTCATCTAAATGATACGTGATCCAAATCAACTAAACCATGTCCGATCATCATGTGAGATGGAGTAGTCATCAATGGTGAACATCTCTATGCTGATCATATCTACTATATGATTCACGTTCGACCTTCCGGTCTCCAGTGTTCTGAGGCCATGTCTGTACATGCTAGGCTCGTCAAGTTTAACCCGAGTATTCTGCATGTGCAAAACTGGCTTGCACCTGTTGTATGTGAATGTAGAGCCTATCACACCCGATCATCACTTGGTGTCTCAGCACGAAGAACTTTCACAATGGTGCATACTCGGGGAGAACACTTATACCTTGAAATTTAGTTAAGGGATCATCTTATAATGCTATCGCCGTACTAAGCAAAATAAGATGCATAAAGATAAACATCACATGCAATCAAAATATGTGACATGATATGGCCATCATCATCTTGTGCTTTTGATCTCCATCACCAAAGCAATGTCATGATCTCCATCGTCACCGGCTTGACACCTTGATCTCCATCGTAGCGTCGTGGTCATCTCACCAACTATTGCTTCTACGACTATCGCTACCGCTTAGTGATAAAGTAAAGAAATTCCATGGCGTTTCATACAATAAAGCGACAACCATAAGGCTCCTGCCAGTTGCTGATAACTTTTACAAAACATGATCATCTCATACACCATCGTATATCACATCATGTCTTGACCATATCACATCACAACATGCCCTGCAAAAACAAGTTAGACGTCCTCTACTTTGTTGTTGCAAGTTTTACGTGGCTGCTACGGGCTTCTAGCAAGAACCGTTCTTACCTATGGCACAAAACCACAACGGTGATTTATCAAGTTTGCTATTTTAACCTTCAACAAGGACCGGCCACAGCCAAATTTGATTCAACTAAAGTTGGAGAAACAGACACCCGCGAGTCACCTTTATGCAAAACTAGTTGTATGTCTATTGATGGAACCGGTCTCATGAACATGGTCATGTAAGGTTGGTCCGGGCCGCTTCATCCAACAATACCGCCGAATCAAAATAAAACATTGGTGGTAAGCAGTATGACGATCACCGCCCACAACTCTTTGTGTTTTACTCATGCATATCATCTACGCATAGACCTGGCTCGGACGCCACTGTTGGGGAACGTAGCATGCAATTTCAAAAAAATTCCTATGCTCACGCAAGATCTATCTAGGAGATGCATAACAACGAGAGGGGGAGAGTGTGTCTACATACCCTCGTAGACCGAAAGCGGAAGCGTTTGACAACACGGTTGATGTAGTCGAATTTCTCCTCGTTCTGGCCGATCAAGCACCGAACGTATGGAACCTCCGAGTTCTGTAAACGTTCAGCTCGATGACATCTCCTCCTTCTTGACCCAGCAAGCAAGAGAGGAGAAGTAGATGGGATGAAAACCGACACGACGCCGTGGTGGTGATGGTGGTGGCGGCGGTGGAACTATGGAGTAACAGGAGAGAGAGGTGCGCCAAGGGCTTTTGTCTATCCTCTTAGGGAGCCCCCTCCCTTCTATATATAGGTGGAGGGGCGTGGCAATAGCCCCTCCAAAGTCCAAGGCGCAGCCAAGGGGGAGCAGGACTTGGAATCCAAGTCCAATCCTATTCCTACTAGGACTCCTTCCTTTTTTTTCTTTCCCTAGCAAAATGGGAATTTGAGGACTTGGTGCGCCTAGCCCAATAAGGCTAGGGCACCTCCATGCAGCCCATGCTAGCCCTTGGGTTGTGGTGAACCCACTTGTGGACTTCCAGACCCCTCCAGAATCCTCCGGAACTTTCTAGAAGCTTCCCGGTACAATACCGAAAAAACTGCACCTTTTTCTGGAACCCAAAATATGACTTCCTATATATAAATCTTTACCTCTCGACCATTCCGACACTCGTCGTGACGTCCGAGATCTCATCTGGGACTCCGAACAACATTTGGTTACCACTCATCAAATATCCCAATATTAATCTAGCCTCAACAAGCGTTAAGTGTGCGGACCCTACGGGTTCGAGAACTATGTAGACATGACCGAGACACCTCTCCGGTCAATAACCAATAGTGGAACCTTGATGCTCATATTGGCTCCCACATATTCCACGAAGATCTTTATCGGTCGAACCGTTATGACAAAATACGTTATTCCCTTTGTCATCGGTATGTCACTTGCCCGAGATTTGATCGTCGGTATCTTCATACCTAGTTCAATCTCATTGCCGGCAAGTCTCTTTACTCGTTCGGTAATGCATCATCCCGCAACTAACTCATTAGTGACATTGCTTGCAAGGCTTCTTATGATGTGCATTACCGAGAGGGCCCAGAGATACCTCCCTGATACTCGGAGTGACAAATCCTAATCTTGATCTATGCCAACCCAAAAAACACCTTCGGAGATACCTGTAGAGCATCTTTATAATCACCCAGTTTCATTGTGACGTTTGATAGAACAAAAGGCATTCCTCCGGTGTCCGAGAGTTGTATAATCTCATAGTCGGAGGAATATGTATTTGACATGAAGAAAGCAGTAGTAATAAAACTGAACGATCATTATGCTAAGCTAATGGATGGGTCTTGTCCATCACATCATTCTCCTAATGATGTGATCCCATTCATCAAATGATAACACACACTAGTACCGTCGGTGCTATACAAATGGTTTTAAACCCCTTTCCACGATGACATTTGGAACCATCACCCAGTAAGTGTGGGTGATTAGGGGGTCCTTCCCACACGACCCAGAAACCGTTGGGGATAGGCCCTCCTGGGACACCAAATGAGTTCGTGTGCGATAGGGTGACCCACGGAAACCCAATCATTTCTGTAGGTATGTACATCCCACATGGTGAATCCCAGAAAACATTTCCGTAGGTATGTACATCCCACACGGTGAATCCCAGAAAATATTTTTGTAGGTATGTACATCCCATACGGTGAATCCCAGAAAAACATTTTCATATGTATGTATATCACAAACAGTCAATCCAAGGAATATGTTTCCGTTCTTATGTACATCCCACACAGTCAATCCAGGGAAAACATTTCCGTTCATATGTACATCCCACACAGCTTTATGTATATGCTCGTGTGTGATACATGTAACTATCACACACGCTCTGCCTTGGTTAACCATTTGCTTTTATCAACTACATCACACACGATTTGATGAAGAAAACTGTGTGGCATTGGGCTATCCATCACAAGCGTTTTTACTGCTAGAACTGTTTGCAAAGTTCCATGACCCATTTAGCAGGTTTATTAGTTTACAATTAATAATTCCAGTATCACGCAAATTCACATTTCATATCGAACAACTATTTGCCAATTTCATATCAGGCACATAAATATATTTTAACATCACAGTACAATAGCTACCTGAAAAATAGCACAATACAACATATAGCTAGTTCAGCTTCATAAGAACAATATTAGAAAAATATATTCATTTCCCTAATTGAGTTCATCTAGGCTCATCTTATCCACCTCTGTTTTGAGTTCAGTAAGAACCTGTTTTGCACTGGCCAACTGGGAAAGTGCCTCCTCCTTCGCCAACACCATCTTAGCAAAGTATGATTTAAACAATCTGAGCTCATTCGCCACCTTCCTCTTTTTATCCCGCATGTTCAAATATTCTTCAGCGTTGACAACACTTTCTCTAACCCTACCTATGTTCTCTTCCTCATACATGCTCCAGAGCTTTGCAAGGCACATCTTCAAAGACTATGGCCACTCTTGATCAACCCACTCCAAGTAAGAACACTTCCATTCATCCTATAATATTTAAAACTAGATCAGTAATAATTAGGGGAAATGGGATTATAGCAACATAGAAATCACCAAATACTTATTTTGAAAAACTAAAGAAACAGGTTAATTATGATTATCTTGTCAAAAAGATCAATGTGCAAATGAATTAATTGCTACTGAGACAACAACCAAATTCTGAAACATCAGAAGCTATAATTAACTACAACAACGCTACAAGTTCTTACTCATGTACTATAAATAACAGATTGACCATTTTATGAGGAAGGTAAATATAACTGCAACAACATAGCGACAATGTTTGGATAACAGCAAATTGATACTAACATGTGTGTACATGCACAAATTTAGTAACATAGAACTAATAGCACTAAGGCATCCACTATGTATGCCAAAACCGATGTAAAGACAACTGTTGCTACATCTCGCACCGGTGCCCTGCACTAGCGAGCCGATGCAGCGAAAAAAAATTAGGGACCCGAACTCCGGAGCACCTAGTTGCTCCGACGCCCAGTTCCTTTGTGGCATCAAGATTTAGTATTTTACCGCTTGGCTGCTCGGATGTGTGGACAAGTTGGCTCCACAAACTGCTGAAGCGGTGCCAAATAATTTTCTAATGGCACCGCTGATGAGATGGCAACATTTTTAGATACCAGGGACAAACTGTGACACTGTCTTAGGATGCGTTTGGTTGAAGGTGTGGTATGAATGGGTTGTGACCGTGACAATGTCTGAATCACATCTAACAAATGATTTGTAACAACGAAAGAGGATCTCACCTTCTCTGCACATGCCAGAAACTTCCTCCCACTGTCCACAGATTCAAATGCAACTAGCTTCTTGCATGGAGATTGATGGTGACAACAAGCAGACAGATCTTCAGCCACCCCGCTCCATTCGTTGCAACTGAAGGTCCTAAGGAACTACAAGAGGAAGAAATGAATCAAATTGACCGTTGGGTAAAAGTCCTTCATTCAAAGTCATAGCCCGAGAGAGAGAGAAGAGAGGCATACCCGGGGGGGTGGAGTCGTCAGAGGAGGAGGAACCACTGGAGAGGTCTTTGAAGATGACCATGGAGACCCCGACAGTAGGATGCGAGACGGAGAGAGCGAGGAAACAAGCGAGGAAGCGGCTATAGATTAGGAAGGAAGGAAGGGGGAAACAGGGGAAATGTGACTTGTTGTCAGGGAGAAAAGGGGATGGGGAGGGGGGAGGGTACATATTTCAGCGATAGGCCAAAAATTTCGAAATGTGGAGGGAAACTTTGCGCGCGGTGCCGCTGGACACCATTCACTTTGAACGATAGTGTGCATTGCAAAAGATTCTTCTGCTTAACGCGCATGGGATGAGTTTGAAAATTGAAATTTTGGTGGAAATTTCCCCGCGTACGTCATTGAATAATTTAACATCGCTTGCTAATTTGGGCAGACAAAAGAACGTACATCACACAGACCAGACTTATTGAATTGAGCAATTTTAGTAATTAATCAGAGACAGTTCACCTAAACATTGCTCTGACAAAAGACCAGCATTAAAAACAAAGCCTAAGTACGAATAATTTTAACAAATCTACCGCCGCGCCGGCCTATGCATCGCCAGTGTGAGATGAGATGTCGATGACTTGTCCTGGCGACATGCCGGTGTTGGTGGACTCTGCGTCCCCCCTGCTCAAGTCGACCGTGTCCTTGTCCTTGTCCTCGGCGCCGCCCTCAAGGTTGTATTACTCGTTGTAGTGGTTGCGCCAGAGCTCGAGTTGTACTCCACCGCCGATTCCTCGATGGACAGACTCTTCTCTACCTCGACCTGGGCCACGCGCAACTCCTCCTCCCGGCGCTCCTCGATCTCCGCCACCTCCTGCATCTCCAGCTCCCGCTCGATTATCTCATGAGGAAGCAGGTGCTCCATGGCCACCGCTGCCTTTTCGGATGTGGGTTGCATGCTGGATTCCGATATGGACTGGAATATCTTGGCATGGATGGCCTCGACCCGGGCTAGGGTGACATCGGCGGCACGGACGGCAGCTCGAGCGCTCTTGGCGTTTGCAGCCGCCATCGCAGCAGCAGCTGCAACCGTCTTGGTGCTGCAGCTGCCCTGTCGGCTGCCGCAGACGCCCTCTCGGAGGAAGCGGCCGCGCTCAATGCGGATGCGGCGGCACTCTTGGCATAGGCGGCGGCGCCCGGGGGGGGGGGGGTGGACGCGGCCATCGTACGGGCCTTCACAAAGAGTTTCCACGGCGTCATCTTTGCAAGAAGGGGGTGCGGGAATGGGGATCGGGATTTGTGGATTTGGGGCTTGCCGGCACTGGAGCAGATGAGCCGGCGAAGCTTAAGGAAGAAGACTTAAATAGAACCAAATTTTTTCATCACAAACGATTCCTACAAAACAACTGTGTGTGATGTTGTAGATATTTTTTATTAGCTGTGAAAGACGAATTTGGAGTAAAGTGGCAACAGATGGTGTTTTAAATGTACGAGAAAATTTGTAGTACTAATACAACTGTCATGTCAAATTTTGGAAAATTTCAGGGGTCATTTGACCTTTTAAGACATTTAAGTGATTTTCTAGCCATTTAATGACCGTAATTTAAAATTTGAACTACATGTACATGCAGCAGCTAACCAAAGCGATTTGGAAAGTCATATTTTGTGTACTTGTGTGCGATTTAATTCCATGTGCAGTAAATTGGATGGAATTTTCAAACATATTGGTCTAACGGCTATGACACAATTAAGCATGGAGTGCCATGGCATTTAAATTCCAAAATATTAAAAACATGAAACCTTGCTTGAGGTAATGTCATACCACCAATATGATGTGGTACAAAAATTTGCCTGATTTACGAAAGTTTGGACACACACCCCTCACAAACCGAAGCAACTCACTAGAAGGCTTGTGGCTCCGAGAGGGAACAATGCATGTTTGCTGACGAACGACAGATAGCTTCCTCTTTCAGCCTTCAAAATTTTTCTACGTGTAATGTGCACTGATACTAACTGTCATGTGAAAAATTGGAAAATTTCAGGGATCATTTGACCTTTTAAAGAGATTTAAGTGATTTCCTAGCCATTTAATGACCGTACGTAATTCAAATTTGAACTAGATGTACATGCAACGGGTAACCATAACAGTTTGAAAAAACATATTTCTGTACTTGTGTGCGAGTTAATTCCATGTGTAGTAAATTAGAAGGAATTTTCAAACATATTGGTCTCGCAGCATGGACACATGCATGTACATGCATGGAGTCCCATGGCATTTTTATTCCAAAAAATTAAAAAATGATCAGAAAAACATGAAATCTTGCTTGATGTAATGTCATGCCACCAAGATGATGTGGTACAAAAATTGGCTTGCTTGACAAAAGTTTGGACACGCACCCCTCACAAATCGGAACAACTCACTAGAAGGCTCGTGGTTTCGAGAGGGAACAATACATGTTTGTTGACGAATGGGAGATAGCTTCCTCTTACAGCCTTCAAAATTTTTCTACGTGTAATGTGCACTCATACTAACTGTCATGTGAAAATTTGGAAAATTTCAGGGGCCATTTGACCTTTTGAAGACATTTAAGTGATTTCCTAGCCATTTAATGACCGTAATTCAAATTTGAACTGATGTACATGCAATGGCTAACCATAACGGTTTGAAAAAAAAATCATATTTGTGTACTTGTCTGCGAGTTAATTCCATGTGCATTAAAGTAGAAGGAATTTTCAAACATATTGGTCTCACGACATGGACACATGTACATGCATGGAGTGCCATGGCATTTTTATTCCAAAAAATTTAAATAATGGTCAGAAAAACATGAAACCTTGCTTGATGTAATGTCATGCCACCAAGATGATGTGGTACAAAAATTGGCTTGCTTGACGAAAGTTTGGACACACACCTCTCACAAACCGGAGCAACTCACTAGAAGGTTCGTGGTTCCGAGAGGGAACAATGCATGGTTGATGATGAACGGGAGATAGCTTCCTCTTACGGCCTTCAAAAATTTTCTACATGTAATGTGCACTGATACTAACTGTCATGTGAAAATTTGGAAAATTTCAGGGGTCATTTGACCTTCTGATGACATTTAAGTGATTTCCTAGCCATTTAATGACCGTAATTCAAATTTGAACTACATCTACATGCAACCGCTAACCATAACGGTTTGAAAAATCATATTTGTGTATTTGTGTGCAAGTTCAAAAATCATCAGACGATGTAAATATCAGGTGTTCAAAAAAGAAAATCTAAAATCTAAAATCTAGCAAGGCAATCGGCCCCACACGATTAGCACTCTATTTCGCGCCTCGAGTTTTGGAAGGTGGGTGGCGGTCTTTATTGATCAGACACAGTTCTGCATTGGGAACCGTCAGCTATTATGTTCACACACGGATTTTGCTGTGGGAATCATGTGTAACTCACACTACAGTACTCGTAAATTCTGGCGACCGACTCGTGTACTGTTCCCGACAATCTAGATTCTGGCCGCCAATAAACACTACCTTGCTCACGTCGTCCCGCCTGCATTCTCATCTAGATCCTCCCCTTGCTCGCCCTCTCTCTCTATATATATCTATCTATCCATCCATCTATCTATCTATCTATCTATCTATCTCAAATCTCTGCCATGGCGCCGTCGGCGTGACCACACGCCGACGAGGAGTCACCACCCACCGAGGAGGCTCACTCGAAGAGCAGCGATGAGGACACCTACGCGCCACCGGACGAGGTTGCGCTGGACCCCCCAACTTTGGATTGGTTTGCCTTTGGAAGTCACTGCCGCCGGCTGAGAAAGCCAGGCAGGTGGCTTTCAAGAAGTAGATGGCGGAGGAGGATGCGTGTACCAGGCGGCCTGTGAAGCATATGATGCCACCTGGAAAAAGAAGGCGGTGAAGCTTTGGGGGCGGGAGCGTCATCATGCGGAGGAGGTGTACGAAGACGAGTACTTCGCGAGGAAGGCCAGAGGCGCTAGGCACCTCGTCGCTGCATGGAGCTGGGATGATAAGCTCCAGCATGCCACCGACGAGGAGCTCCGGTGGGCGCCCAACAAATGGCAAGATCGTTCGTGCGCGTCTGCCTGCAAGAGGCAGATCGGCACGTCAAGCGCTGCGAGGCGGAGTACTGCCTCCGCTCTGGGAAGATGCCGCGCACCAGGGAGATGCTGGCGAGTAGCTGCCGGAGCCTATCGGCGCAGCCTAGCTTGCTCTGCGGCGCGCCATCGATCATGTTGTGCGGCAAGCTGCAGCTTGTCGACGCTGACATGCCTATCTTGATCCGCGGCGCTGAAGTGCCATGCGCCAAAGGTCTGCTCAACCCTGGCGATGACGCGCATCACGGCGTCGTCCATCATGTTGCCGGGGAGCGCCGCGGCCTCGACAGGCCGTGGTGCCTTCTTATTTTCCTCGTCAATGAGGTTGATGGCAGAGGTGGTGCTTTGGTGTGTTGGCATGCTTGGAAAAGGTGGATGTGCTACAGGTTGCGCTTGTTGCCTCCGTGCATCGTGCCGCGCCTAGGTTTATGTGCAATATTGCTGGGTGGCGGGAAACAAGTGAGGAAATGGAGGGAAACAGTGGCGTGTTCATAGAATGCCATCAATTAATGGAAACTTACAATATAAAGGAACATTGAGCTAGCACAAGAAGTAGATAATGATGAGATGAACACGGAGCACACTAGGGAACCCGTCAGTGACGAATTCATCAATCGCAAACGGTTGTACACTAGCAAGCGTTTCCCCACAACACACATGGCTTATTCCATCACAAACATGTCAGATGGATCAACTGTATGCCACGTATACACATTGTCAAAAAGTAATGCGGTAGACCTTCTTTAACATATGTAAAAAAACAAGGACCTCGAGGTTAAATTAGCTGAGGGAATGGGTCATTTTGGTCATTTGACCAATATGACCCATCCTATCAGTAAATTTAACATCAACACAACTTCCCATCCAGTCACCCATCCCATGGCTGATCCAGCCTGAGCACACTTAACTTGAGAGTTCTCTTAGATGAGATACTGGTGGAACAACTAGTCCTTGCTGGTATAGGATGCCTCTTCGCATCCTTATGGCGTATCCGTATGACCGCCCATCCCCCAATGGCCAATACATATTGTGTAGACAGAGCATATCACATACGTCTTATTAGAAGCAATTGTCTGTGTTATTATCGGTGTTCGGACATATTTCTGATTACAGGCCTGTTTGCCACGTATCACACACCTCTTGTTATATTGATCCCACTGTTCAAAAGATCTTCCGATTCAGTGATTTATCATCCGATTTATCGCTACTCTTGGGGTGACCGATAAAATTATGCCTTATCTTGACCGTTTACTATTTGGGCCAATTTATCACTCTGAGAAGCGATTTATCGGGAATCTACCGATAAATCAGGCCTATTCATAGCACTATGTTTGCAAAAACTATGTTTTATTTGTGTTTCATGGACCTTGTTATGCAATATGTACCATTGTCCTATTTTGTTTGTCATTATACAGTGATTCAAAAGGAATCACATGTAACACTTGTTTCCAATATTGTTTTGGTGTCGAATATATCATATTTTAGTGTTGGGAACCTAGGACTTGCAAAAAAAGTGTTTGATTAATAGTTGAGTGATAAAATTGATTAATCAGCCGATTTCCAGTTAATCTCTAATCCTTAGCTGACCGAGACGCTAACGATAAGCGATATCCTCAACATTGATTGAACTGTTTCTGTTCTCTTGTCTCAAAGGAAGCAGTTCATCCGAGTGAACCGCATGCCGTATATCGCACACACCTTGATCTGCCTGACCGTTCCTTTTGTGTTGCCTAATCACAAATAGTTCATCCTAGTGAACCGTATGCTGTGTATCACACACGCCTTCATCTAACTGCCCGTTTCTTTTGTTCCACCCCCTCGTGAACAGTTAATTGAACTGAACCATATGCCCTACATCACACACGCAACTAAAATCTGAACCATGTTTGATGCATCCGTCATCGCAAATGTTTTGGACATTTTTTATGGTTCTCTGACACCACTGTTTGCGATTATTGCATCGCACACAGTTTCTCGAATGGTCTGTGACCATAGTGTCGCGTTAGCAGCATTCTGCAGTAGTGACATGTCTATGGCTAGGAAACTTAACCATCTTTGATTAACGAGCTAGTCAAGTAGAGGCATACTAGGGACACGGTGTTTTGTCTAAGTATCCACACATGTATCAAGTTTCTGGTTAATACAATTCTAGCATGAATAATAGACATTTATCATGATATAAGGAAATATGAAATAATAATTTTATTATTGCCTCTGGGGCATATTTCCTTCAATGTGAACGTCGACTACATGACACTTCACCATATTTGGACCTAAGGGAATGAATTGTGGAGTAGTTATTAGATGATGGGTTGCCAGAGTGACAGAAGCTTAAACCCTAGTTTATGCGCTACTTCGTAAGGGACTAATTTGGATCCAAAAGTTTAATGCTATGGTTAGATTTATCTTAATACTTTTCTCATAGTTGCGAATGCTTGCGAGGGTGCTGGGGATATAACTATGAGGTATGACCCGCCCAGGAGGGGCCGGGTTATACCTATGAGTACTCTTGAAGCCCAAGACCAAGCTTGAAGATGGCGGTTCAGTTAAGGGCCCAAAGCCCAGAGGCGACTTAAGGCCCGTAGAGATAAACTGCCATATATACATGACTTGTGTTGTAAGGCTAGAATAGTTACAGACCGAGCCGGACACTGTTTATGAGCCGGTCGGGACTCTGAGAGCCGCTGGGCGTCGACCTTTGTATATAAAGGGACGACCCGGTGACGGTTCAGGGCAAGTAACATCAGATCGACAGCTAGGTCAAGCAATTCCGCTCCCTGGTAATCGAGACATAAGAAATCCCACTCAAAAATGGATCGTAGGCTTTTACCTTCACTGTAAGGGGCCGAACCAGTTTAAACCCCGTGTGCTTTGTCCCAATCAACCCCTTTAAGCTTCCTAGTTGCGATGGCTCCACGACTAAGTCCTTTCACTAGGACATCTGACGTGACAATTCCACGACAGTTGGCGCCCACTTTGGGGCCAGTGCACGGTGGATTTGAGTTCTTGAAAGGTAGCTTCGAAGGGCTCAAGGGATATGCTATGGGCCGGATGACCAAGATTCGTTACGGCAAGCTCTACATCGACGATGCAGGCTAGGGCCCAGGCGCCGGCTCAATTGAGTACGGGTACCAGGTCCCCTTCGGCGGAATCCACGTCTTCATCGGCAAGATCGGCGAGCCGGGCCCTGAGCTGGACATGTGCACCGACCTCATCGAGATGGCTCAGCGTGCGAGACCCGCCCGGGCTTCGCCTGCCATGAAGCATGCCTTCGTGGGATGCATCCACGGAGGGGAACTTTCTAAAGGATTTGTGTCCGGCGGTGAGACGGCCATCTACTCTGATGGTGAGTCGTCCACGGGTGAGACGGATTTGTTGTATCAACTGCAAGACGGCGGACTTGGAGGCTGTTCCGATGGTAGTAGTATTCCGGACCTCCTTGAGCCACCGAGCAGAGTTGGGATCTTCATGGCTAGCATGCAACCCGTTCAAAACTCTACAGCTGCTGCACCAATAACCTCCGAGTCAGCGGCAGCCAGGGCAGGAGGCCCTGTGCGCCCGCCGGCTGAGGTGCTGATGGATCTCATGGATAAGATGACAACACTATTAACCGCCATGGTCAACCCGGCAGATCAGGATCAACATGATGCAGAAGTGGCGCAGTTAAAGAGGATATGGTGCAGGCAAAGGAAGACTTGGCGGCAGAAAACGTCAGGATGACCGTAGAGCGGGCGGCTCTGGACGCCCAGGCTCAGTGGATTCAATCGCAGGCTTTCCAGCTTACGAGGGATCAGAACGCGTCAAATGAGGTCATGAGGAGGAGGTACTAGAAGACTCAATCACGTCTGCCTCTGGTTTACGATCCTCAAAACCTCTTCCATACACCCGGTGCAGGGCCCAGTAACCCACTGGAGATAGACCGAGTTGCAGCACCCGGAGCCGGAATGCCGGTTCAGCCACGTATGATGGAACCTCCTCGGATGAATACTGCTCCACCCCAGTATGTACCAACACCACCGGGTCATTATTCTAACCCGTTGGAGAACATGATTGCTGCAGCGGCATGATTGGCGACTCTCCTGGTGCAGGGTGACTCTCCGACGGCGGTTGAAACTCGACGGGTCAGAGAGCTTCTCAGACGGCTTTGGCACAACAGGAGGCGTACTCATATAGCCGAGACAGGATTCATTTGACCCCTCGTCCAAGCCAGAGCCCGAGTTATAGCAGGCACATGGATTCAGTGGCCGTTTCAAGTAACACCCGGTGCCGTGACCAGCCGGGCGGGCATGACCCGGCGCGTGGTGGAGCTCTTAACTTGGTTGATCAGGACATAATACGTCAAGAGGCTGAGCGGGCGGCTCAGCAGGCGACTGAGCAGGCGGCTCAGCGGGCGGCCTATCGGTCTTTTCCGGTTTACCCAACGACTTCTATTGAGGCAGGCGTGACCACTAGGACCGGAGGTGTCCCTTGTCTGGTGCCGGCTCTGCATAACGAGCCTTTGCCCAAGGATTTCAAGGGGCCTCGAAAGGTGCCTAATTACACGGCCAACTTACAGCCTGGGGCATGGATTGAAAGCTATGAGATGGCTATGGAGCTACTGGAAGTCAGTGACGCTGCGATGGCCAAGTACTTCACCATGATGTTGGACGGGATGGCCCGCACTTGGTTCAAGGGACTGCCGCCCAATTCCATCGGTTCATGGGCAGAGTTAAAAGCCCGGTTCAGTCAGAACTTCAAGGATGCATGCAAATAGCCTATGTCAATTGTGGATTTGACTAATTGCAAGAAAGAGGAGGGTGAGTCCACTACCCATTGGGTGCGCCGGGTCAAAGCCATAATACATTCGTCTGATAAGATGGATGCCGGCTCTGCAGTCTTAATGTTGGAGAAAAATTGCCGTTTTCCGCCTCTGAAGATGAAGCTGGGCGGCTCAAGCGTGATTGTAATGACATGGGCTAGCTGATTGCAGCTCTAGTCTAATACGCCGACTCTAATAGTACCAAGGATCCCGAGTCTGATGATGACAAGATAGGGAAGGGAAAGAAGAACGGCAATGCCAAGGGGCCTCAGCATAACCCGAAAAATCAAGGAGGTAATAATAAATGTAAAGGTGATGGTAGTTTGGAGTTTGTGGCTAACACCAACGCGTAGGGCAACAATCAACAATGTAAGGGGAGACCACCTCCTCGATCCGATGGGTCAGGCCCCACTCTTGAGCGCTGAATGAGCCCTGTCCAAGGCACGACACTCCGCAGAAGCCGGCCACTCACCTATGGAAGGACTGTACGATCATGAAGGCTTTCAAGAATTCCAACATGTTCGACCGTAATCATGGGCAGGATGGCGGCTCATGTGGCGGCGGCTTTCATGGCCAGGGCGGCGGTCCAAATTCCAATTTTCAAAACTCTCAAGGTAATCAAGGTGGTTATAATCAGCAATCTGCCCAGGGAGGTCAGCAACAGCAGCAGGGTGGATATCAGAGTAATCCAAAGTAGCTGAATAGTGGACAATATCATGTGTTTACCACCAGTTTGTGCAAACAGGACCAAAAGCTTTATAAGAGGGTTGTGAACGCGGTTGAGTCGGCAGTTCCTCGTTATTTGAGATGGTCTGAGCAGCCTATTCTATGGAGTAGGGAAGATCACCCTCCCCGGGTTGACAATCCGGGTCACTTGGCCTTGGTGGTGGCACCTCAGGTTGGTGGATACAAATTCACTAAGGTGCTCATGGATGGAGGCAGTAGCATCAATATCCTCTATTATGAGACTTTTCGTCGCATGGGTTTGACTGACAAAAATCTCAAGACTTCCAACATTGTTTTTCATGGAGTGGTCCCTAGTAAGTCAGCATATCCAGTGGGTAAGATTGAGCTGGAGGTAGCCTTTGGAGATGAGCATGATTCTAGGGCTGAGAAGTTAACCTTTGAGGTGGTCAAAATCAAGAGCCCGTATCACGCCCTGTTTGGACGGCCGACTTATGCCAAGTTCATGGCACGGCCGTGTTATGTTTATTTGCAGCTCAAGATGCCGGGTCATAAAGGCACTATCACAGTGCATGGGAGTAGGAAGATAGTCTTGGAATGTGAGGAAGCCGATGCTGCTTACGCGGAATCTGTTTGTGCAAAAGAAGAGTTGAAGTTCTACTTCTACAAGGACAATGTTGACCCGGCAGACATGACATCTTTGAAGAAGCCAACCATAGAGCATGAGCCAGTGATGAAGTTTAAGTCGGCCGATGACACCAAACTTGTTGATTTTATTCCAGGCGACTCATGTAAGCAGTTCAGTATCAGTGCCAATCTGGATCCCAAATAGGAAAGCGCGCTCATCGAGTTCATCCGTGAGAACCGGGACATCTTTGCATGGAAGCCTTCTGACATGCCGGGTGTACCGAGAGAACTCGCTAAGCACACTCTCAATATTGATCCAAAATTTAAGCCGGTCAAGCAGTTTCTTCAGCGGTTCAATGAAGAGAGGCATAAGGCCATTGGTGAGGAAGTGGCTCAGCTCTTGGCGTCCGGGTTCATTATTGAAGTTTTTCATCCAGAGTGGTTGGCTAACCCGGTGCTGGTGCTTATGAAGAACGACACTTGGCGTATGTGTGTGTGGATTACATGGATTTAAACAAAGCTTGTCCGACTGATCCCTTCACTCTCAATCGTATTGATCAAATCATTGATGCTACAACGGGTTGTGAGCATTTGAGCTTTTTGGATGCTTATTCTGGTTATCGTCAGACCAAGATGGCAGTTAAGGACTAGGAGAAGACGTCTTTCATTACTCCATTTGGAGCCTTCTGCTATGTGTCTATGCCTTTCAGGCTTAAGACTGCCCAGGCGACTTATTAGCGGTGTGTACAGAATTTTCTTCACAATCAGATTAGGCGCGATGTTCATGCTTATGTGCATGACATTGTGGTGAAGTCCAGAGAGAAGGAGACCTTGATAGATGATCTCAAGTAGACCTTTGATAATCTCCGGGTCTACAAGATGATGCTTAACTTGACGAAGTGCATTTTTGGTGTGCCAGCAGGCAAGCTTTTGGGTTTTCTGGTTTCCAACAGAGGCATTGAGGCTAACCCGGAGAAGATCAAGGCAATCACCTCTCTGGCTAAGCCGGCATGCATCAATGATGTTCAATGTTTGGCGGGTCATATTGCTGCTTTAAGCCGGTTCATAAGCCGGTTAGGTGAGAAGGCCATACCACTGTATCAAATGATGAAGTAGACAGATGACTTCGTCTGGAGTGATGTTGCTAACGCTGCCTTTGAAGATTTGAAGAGATAGCTAGCTGAGCCGCCGGTCCTTACTGCTCCCATTGATAAGGAGCCGTTATTGTTATATGTGGCTGCTAACACACGGGCTATTAGTGTGTCCATCGTGGTGGAGTGTAAGGAGGCTGGCAAGGAACATCCGGTTCAACGGCCAGTTTACTACATCAGTGAGGTGCTTATTGAATCCAAGCAAAGGTATCCACATTGGAAGAAGCTCGTTTATGGGGTGTTCATGGCAAGCCGGAAGCTTGAACAATATTTCCAGGGTCATCCCATCACCGTGGTCAGTTCTGCTCCTTTAGGAGATATCATTCAAAACAGAGAAGCCACAGGACGAGTCGTCAAGTGGGCCATTGAACTTGGGCCTCATGGTTTAAAGTACGTGCCACGTACTTCTATCAAGTCTCAAGCACTGGTGGACTTCATCAATGATTGGACAGAACTGCAGATGCCTGAAGAGAAGCCACACAACACATATTGGACTATTCACTTTGATGGGTCCAGGCAATTGGAGGGCTCGGGGGCTGGAGTTGTTTTAGCTTTCCCTCGAGGTGACAAATTTTGTTATGTGCTATGATTGATGTTTCCCTGTACTAACAATGCAGCTGAGTATGAGGCCTTGCTCCATGGTCTTCAGATGGCTAAGGAGATGAATTTAAGCCGTGTAAGGTGCTTTGGCGACTCAGATTTGGTGGCTCAACAAGTCTCAGGCAAGTGGGATTCCAAGGATCCTCTCATGGCGGCTTATCGTCGTGAGGTTGATGCCTTTGCTGGACATTTCAAGGGTTACCAAGTGGAGCACATCGACCGCAGAAAGAACGAGGCGACTGATGCCTTAAGCCGGCTGGGGTCTCAGCGTAAGCCGGTGCCGCCTAATACTTTCTTTGATATTCTGCATAACCCTTCTATCAAGTTGCCTACAGAGGAAGACTTGGCTGTTCCTGACCCGGAAGCCCAATTGGTGGCGGCTCTTCATGTCATCCCAGATTGGACAATGCCATACTTGGCTTACATGACCCGGGGCGAGTTGCCTGAGGATGAAACCTTGGCCAGGCAGATAACCCGGCGGTTTAAGTCAATGACAATTGCCAATGGTGAGTTGCATCATCACAGTGTCACTGGGGCATTTCAGCGTTGTGTTTCTCCTGAGGAAGGTCAAGAAATTCTTTGTGAGATTCATGAAGGAGATTATGGCCATCATGCCGGGTCAAAGTCCCTTGTGGCCAAGGCTTTTCATCATGGATTTATTGGCTAACGGCTCACGTTGATGCGGAGGATCTGGTCAGTAAATGTGACGGTTGTCAGAAGTTCTCGAGACGTGCTCACGTGCCGGCTCAAGAGTTGAGGATGATTCCAATTACTTGGCCGTTTGCAGTCTGGGGGCTTGACATGGTTGGGTCTTTCAAAAGGTCCAAAGATAAAAAGACCCACCTCTTGGTGGCGGTTGACAAATTTACAAAGTGGGTTGAGGCAGAGCGAGTTAGTAAGTGATGCAGCCACGGCGGTGCAATTCATGAAAAAGGTGATTTTTTGTTTTGGTTTTCCACACAACATTATAACTGATAATGGCACTAATCTTTCCAAAGGCGCCATGGAAGAGTTTTGTCAACGTGAGCATATTCGGCTTGATGTTTCATCAGTGGCTCATCCCTAGTCCAATGGTCAAGCTGAAAGAGCCAATCAGGAAATCTTGAAAGGCATCAAGCCCCAAATTTTGGTCCCCTTGCAACGGACGCCGGGTTGTTGGGTTGAGGAGTTAACCTCTATGATATGGAGCATCAATACTACTCCTAACAGGTCTACGGGTTATACGCCTTTCTTCATGGTTTATGGAGCCGAGGCAGTTCTCCCTAGTGACATCCGTCATGACTCGCCCTGTGTTGCGGCTTATGTTGAGGCTAACAATGAACAAGCACGTCAAGATGCTCTTGACCTGTTAGATGAAAAGCGAGACCTGGCAGCAGCTCGATCGGCGATTTACCAAAAAGACTTGTGCCGCTATCACAGCCGCCGGGTTAAGTCCAGACCCTTTCAAGAAGGTGATTTGGTGCTCTGGATCATCCAGGATCAAACTGATGCACACAAGTTATCCCCACCTTGGGAAGGGCCCTTTATGGTCAGCAAGAACTTAAACAACGGGTCATACTACCTTATCGATGTTCGAGAGCACAAAGACTCGCGTAAGTCGGAGGAGGAGACCCGCTGGCCGTGGAATATCGCTCATCTGCGGCCTTACTACACTTGAGGCACTGGCTCTCATGATGTACATATTTTGACAATGTATATATTATGATAAGTAATAAAGCAGTACCTTTGTCCTTTTCATCCTCAATGATCATATGTCTTTATCATTTTCATTTCCAATGACTAATTAGGGGCTGATCATATTCGAATCTAGCTTAACCCTTTTGGTCCGGCTCGTGATCATGTTCGAATCTAGCAGTTAAACGTCATGATCACTAGGGGGCTTCCTGTTCAAACATAGGTCGTATTCGAACCAAAGAGAACATAGCTGTCAGTACCCTCTTGATCGGCAAAATGCCACGCTCACTAGGGGGCTTCTTGATCGTATTCGAATCATAGCTTAACCCCTTTTGGGTCCGACTTTGATCGTATTCGAATCAGAGTCATTAAAACACTCTCAAGGTCATTAGGGGGTTTCCTGTTCAAACATAGGTCGTATTCGAACCAACGAGAACATAGTTGTCGGTACCCTCTTGATCGGCGCAACGCCATAGCCACTGGGGGCTACATGATTGTATTGAAATCCTAGCTTAACCCCTTTGGAACAGTTTACTGATCATATTCGAATCAGGAGCCTTGATTGTTTCTTCTTATTTGGTTTAAGTTCTATTTGAAAGCAGCCTTTGTTTTGACTTGAGACTTTTTTGTTCAAAGATCTAAGTGTAAGTGTGGTTTAAATTTAACCCGGCTTGTAAGTCGCCAACATATGAGAATCATCATATATTTGGAAGTGTTGGTTTCCAAAGATTGGGTTATCACCCTTACTGTTCGGGTCACATAAACCGGCAGTACAAGGTCAAAGATCATAGGTATGGTATTATAGTTGTGTTTCAAAATTATATTTCACAATAGGCTTATCTGTGACTCTTTTCTAAATATTAATGGTTATATGTAAAGATATTATGACCCGCCTGCGGTAAGCCGCCAAGGGCTCTTGTGATCTATTTCTGTGTGTAGGACAGTTCAGAGACTTTCTTAAGCATAAGAAAAATAGATGATAAGTATAATATGGGTGAATATAAGATGGCGGCTTAACAGGGTTGAGCACCAAAAATGCGCACGATGGCACGGCAAAACAAAGTTATTTCTACCCTGTTACATGACTCCCCGGGTCCAAATGATTAATACTGTTTTTTAGCAGATCACAGGTATGAGCCACCTGGCGGATTAATTCTCGTGTTGACCTGAAGCGTCTGGGTCAGCCCTTTCTGCTTCTTCGCCCTGTTCCCTTTCCTGGAAAGTTGATGATGACCAGTCAATGCCATTCAAAGCTTCAAATTCAGCTTCATTATCAATTAGTCCGGCCGGGTCAACTTCAAGGGCGAAGGTATGCTTACGGATTGGGGGAATCAGGCTGGTCACTTTATAATGTGGCGTTGGAATTCTCCGGTTCTCCACGTCATAACCCGGCTGGTACTTGGTGAGATCCGCTTAATCAGCTATGAGGGTGGCCACATGGCGTATCTCCTTCACACAAGTGGTGAAGTCTTCTTGTTTAAAGGGAGTGCCAACCTCCTTAAGGCTTGGATAACCAATGGCGATGTCGGCCGGGTCTAACTCCGATAGCCAAGCTTTGGCCCGACTTAAGGCATCCATGGCTCCGGCTCTTGCAGACGATCGCCTTAGTATACTAAGTGGATGGGGCAGCTGCTACGTCTTGAGCTTGCGTTGGTTTTCCTTGAAGAGGAAAGGGTGATGCAGCAATAGTAGAGTAAGTATTTCCCTCAGTTTTGTGGAACCAAGGTATCAATCTAGTAGGAGGCTCCTCAAAAGTCCCATGCACCTACACAAACAAACAAGAACTCGTAACCAACGCAATAAAGGGGTTGTCAATCCCTTCAAGGTCACTTGCGAAAGTGAGATCTAATAGAGATAGTATGATAAGATAAATATATTTTTGGTATTTTATGATATAGATTGGAAAAGTAAAGATGCAAATAAAAGTAGATTGAAAGCTTTATGATAAAAGATAGACCCGGGGGCCATAGGTTTCACTAGTGGCTTCTCTCAAGACAGCATAAGTATTACGGTGGGTGAACAAATTACTGTCGAGCAATTGATAGAAAAACGAATAATTATGAGATTATCTAGGCATGATCATGTATATAGGCATCACGTCCGTGACAAGTAGACCGACTCCTGCCTGCATCTACTACAATTACTCCACACATCGACCGCTATCCAGCATGCATCTAGAGTATTAAGTTCATAAGAACATAGTAACGCATTAAGAAAGATGACATGATGTAGAGGGATAAACCCATGCAATATGATATAAACCCCATCTTTTTATCCTTGATGGCAACAATACAATACGTGCCTTGCTGCCCCTGCTGTCACTGGGAGAGGACACCGCAAGATTGAACCCAAAGCTAAGCACTTCTCCCATTGCAAGAAAGATCAATCTAGTAGGCCAAACCAAACTGATAATTCGAAGAGACTTGCAAAGATAACTTAATCACACATAAAAGAATTCAGAGGAGATTCAAATATTTCTCATAGATAAACTTGATCATAAACCCACAATTCATCAGATCTCGACAAACACACCGCAAAAAGAGTTACATCGAATAGATCTCCAAGAAGATCAAGGAGAACATGGTATTGAGATTCAAAGAGAGAGAAGAAGCCATCTAGCTAATAACTATGGACCCGAAGATCTGTGGTAAACTACTCACAACTCATCGGAGAGGCCTTGGAGATGATGTAGAGGCCCTCCGTGATTGATTCCCCCTCTAGCGGAGCACCGACAAAGGCTCCAAGATGGGATCTCACGGATATAGAAGGTTACGTCGGTGGAACTAGGTTTTCGTGGTCCCTTATAATGTTCTCGGGGTACGTGGGTATATATAGTAGGAAGAAGTAGGTCGGTGGACTCCCAAGGGGCCCACAAGATAGGGGGCGCGCTTAGTAGGGGGCACCCTCCACCCTCATGGCCGCCTCGGTTGTTGCTTGACTTCCACTCCAAGTCCTCTGGATCACGTTTGTTCCAAAAATCACGCTCCCAAAGGTTTCATTCCATTTGGACTCCGTTTGACATTCCTTTTCTTCGAAACACTGAAATAGGCAAAAAAAACAGCAATATGGGCTGGGCCTCCGGTTAGTAGGTTAGTCCCAAAAATGATATAAATGTGTAAAGTAAAGCCCATAAACATCCAAAACGGGTAATATAATAGCATGGAACAATAAAAAATTATAGATAAGTTGGAGACGTATCAAGCATCCCCAAGCTTAATTCCTGCTCGTCCTTGAGTAGGTAAATGATAAAAATAGACTTTTTGATGTGGAATGCTACCTAGTATAATTCTCAATGTAATTTTCTTTACCGTGGCATGAATGTTCCGATCCAAATGATTCAAAATAAAAGTTCATATTGACATAAGAAATAGTAATACTTCAAGCATACTAATCAAAGCAATCATGCCTTCTCAAAATAACATGGCTAAAGAAAGTTCATCCCTACAAAATCATATAGTTAGGCTATGCTTCATTTTTGTCACACAAAAATGTTCCCATCTTATACACCCCCGATTACAAGCCAATCAATTGTTTCATACTTAAATGATCTCAAACTTTTTCAACATTCACGCAATACATGAGCATGAGCCATGGATATAGCACTATGGGTGGAATAGAATATGATGATGGGGATTGTGTAGAGAAGAAAAAAGGAGAAATTCTCACATTGACGAGGATAATCAATGGGCTATGGAGATGCCCATCAATTGATGTCAACATGAGGAGTAGGGATTGCCATGCAACGGATGCACTAAAGATATAAATGTATGAAAGCTCAACAAAAGAAACTAAGTCTGCATCCAACTTGCTTGCTCACAAAGACCTAGGGCATTTTGGGGAAGCCCATCGTAGGAATGTAGAAGCCAAGTTCTATAATGAAAAGCTCCCACTAGTATATGAAAGTGACAACATATGAGACTTGCTACATGAAAAACATGGTGCTACTTTGAAGCACAAGTGTGGAAAAGGATAGTAACATTGGCCCCTTTTTATTATTTTTATTTTTTTTCTTTGGGCCTTTCTTTCTTTCTTTTGGCCTTTCTTTTTTTTCTTTGTTTT
Source organism: Triticum aestivum (assembly GCF_018294505.1). Taxonomy (NCBI): domain Eukaryota; kingdom Viridiplantae; phylum Streptophyta; class Magnoliopsida; order Poales; family Poaceae; genus Triticum; species Triticum aestivum. The sequence goes on along the minus strand of NC_057798.1, from coordinate 479,351,922 downwards.
CTTTGGCCTTTTTTTTCTTTTTGTCCTTTCCCTTTTTTATTTGGGAACAATGCTCTAATAATGATGATCATCACACTTTTATTTATTTACAACTCATGAATTACAACCCAAAACTAGAACAAGATATGACTCTATATGAATGCCTCCGACGGTGTACCGGGATGGGCAATGAATCAAGAGTGACATGTACGAAAAATTATGCATGGTGGCTTTGCCACAAATACGATGTCAACTACATGATCATGCAAGGCAATAAGACAATAATGATGCGTGTCATGATAACAAACGGAACAGTGGAAAGTTGCATGGCAATATATCTCGGAATGGCTATGGAAATGCCATAATAGGTAGGTATGGTGGCTGTTTTGAGGAAGATATAAGGAGGTTTATGTGTGATAGAGTGTATCTTATCACGGGGTTTGGATGCACCGGCGAAGTTTGCACCAACTCCCAAGGTGAGAAAGGGCAATGCACGATACTGAAGAGGCTAGCAATGATGGAAAGGTGAGAGTGCGTATAATCCATGGACTCAACATTAGTCAAAAAAGAACTCATATAATTATTGCAAAAATTTATAAGTCATCAAAAACCAAGCACTATGCGCATGCTCCTAGGGGGATAGATTGGTAGGAAAAGACCATCGCTTGTCCCCGACCGCCACTCATAAGGATGCACAATCTAAGAACACCTCATGTTTCAAATTTGTTACACAACTTTCACCATACGTGCATGCTATGGGACTTGCTAACTTCAACACAAGCATTCTTTAAATTCATAATCACCCAACTAGCATGACTCTAATATCACTACCTCCATATCTCAAAACAATTAGCAAGTATCAAATTGATCATAGCATCCAATTCACTTCCTATGATAGTTTTTATTATACCCAACTTGGATGCTCATCATTCTAGGACCAATTTTATAACCATAGAAAATACCATGCTGTCCTAACAGACTCTCAAAATGATATAAGTGAAGCATGAGATACTAACAATTTCTTCAAAATTAAGCCACCACCGTGCTCTAAAAGATATAAGTGAAGCACTAGAGCAAAAACTATCTAGCTCAAAAGATATAAGTGAAGCACATAGAGTATTTTAATAAATTCCAATCAAGTGGGTTTCTCCCAAAAGGTGTGTACATCAAGGATGATTGCGGTAAACTAAAAATCAAAGAATAATATCATACAAGACGCTCCAAGCAAAACACATATCATGTGGCGAATAAAAATATAGCTCCAAGTAAAGTTACCGATAGACGAAGACGAAAGAGGGGATGCCTTCCCGGGGCATCCCAAGCTTAGGCTTTTGGCTATTCTTGAATATCTTGGGGTGACATGGGCATACCCAAGCTTAGGCTCTTGCCACTCCTTATTCCATAGTCCATCAAATCTTTACCCAAAACTTGAAAACTTCACAACACAAAACTCAACAGGAAATCTCATAAGCTCTGTTACTGCAAGAAAGAAAAACCACCACATAAGGTACTGTAATGAACTCATTCTTTATTTATATTGGTGTTAAACATACTTTATTCCAAGTTCTCTATGGTTCATACCCTTACATACTAGCCATAGATGCATCAAAATAAGCAAACAACACATGAAAGACAGAATCTGTCAAAAACAGAACAGTCTGTAGAAATCTGTAACTCTCGAATACTCCTACCAAAATAGGAAGTCCTGGGCAATTTGTCTATTGACCTACATCAAAAAGAATCAACACAAAATCATGTTTCTGTGAATTACTGTGACGCCCCCGATTCAATCGTACACTAATCATGCACGCAATGTGTACGATCAAGATCAAGGACTCACGGGAAGATATCACAACACAACTCTAAAACATAAATAAGTCATACAAGCATCATAATACAAGCCAGGGGCCTCGAGGGCTCGAATACAAGTGCTCGATCATAGACGAGTCAGCGGAAGCAACAATATCTGAGTACATACATAAGTTAAACCAGTTTGCCTTAAGAAGGCTAGCACAACTGGGATACAGATCGAAAGAGGCGCAGGCCTCCTGCCTGGGATCGTCCTAAACTACTCATGGTCGTCGTCAGCAGCCTGCACGTAGTAGTAGGCACCTCCAGTGTAGTAGGAATCATCGTCGACGGTGGCGTCTGGCTCCTGGACTCCAGCATCTGGTTGCGACAACCAGAAAGAAAGGAAAGGAGGAAAAAGGGGGGAGAAAGCAACCATGAGTACTCATCCAAAGTACTCGCAAGCAAGGAACTACACTACATATGCATGGGTATATGTGTAAGGAGGCCATATCGGTGGACTGAACTGCAGAATGCCAGAATAAGAGGGGGATAGCTAGTCCTATCGAAGACTACGCTTCTGGCAGCCTCCGTCTCGCAGCATGTAGAAGAGAGTAGATTGAAGTCCTCCAAGTAGCATCTCCAAGTAGCATCTCCAAGTAGCATCTCCAGTAGCATCCAGCATCGCATAGCATAATCCTACCCGGCGATCCTCCCCTCGTCGCCCTGTGGAAAAGCGATCACCGGGTTGTCTGTGGAACTTGGAAGGGTGTGTTTTATTAAGTATCCGGTTCTAGTTGTCATAAGGTCAAGGTACAACTCCAAGTCGTCCTGTTACCGAAGATCACGGCTATTCGAATAGATTAACTTCCCTGCAGGGGTGCACCAACTTACCCAACACGCTTGATCCCATTTGGCCGGACACACTTTCCTGGGTCATGCCCGGCCTCGAAGATCAACACGTCGCAGCCCCACCTAGGCAAAACAGAGAGGCCAGCACGCCGGTCTAAACCTAAGCGCACAGGGGTCTGGGCCCATCGCCCATGAGCACACCTGCACGTTGCGTGGGCGGCCGAAAGCAGACCTAGCCTAGTGGCGTTCCAGTCCAATCCGGCGCGCGCCGCTCCGTCGCTGACGTCTGAAGTGCTTCGGCTGATACCACGACGCCGGGATACCCATAACTACTCCCACGTAGATGGTTAGTGCGTATAGGCTCGTAGCCAACTCAGATCAAATACCAAGATCTCGTTAAGCGTGTTAAATATCCGCGAACGCCGAACAGGGCCAGGCCCACCTCTCTCCTAGGTGGTCTCAACCTGCCCTGTCGCTCCGCCACAAAGTAACAGTCGGGGGCCGTCGGGAACCCAGGCCCACCTCTACCGGGATGGAGCCACCTGTCCTTTCAGCCCCCTCATCAGAATCACTTGCGGGTACTCATCGAGCTGACCCGACTTTAGTCACCATCTGTATAGTATGTATGTATGTATAGTATATACCCGTGATCACCTCCCGAGTGATCACGGCCCAATAGTATAGCAAGGCAGACTGACAAGAATGTAGGGCCAATAATGATAAACTAGCATACTATACTAAGCATCTAGGATTGCGGGTAAGGTATCAATGACTGTAGCAACAATGACAGGCTATGCATCAGAATAGGATTAACGGAAAGCAGTAACATGCTACACTACTCTAATGCAAGCAGTATAGAGGAGAATAGGCGATATCTGGTGATCAAGGGGGGGCTTGCCTAGTTGCTCGGGCAAGGAGGGGTCGTCAACACCATAGTTGAACTGGGGGTCGCCGGCAGTCTCGGGGTCTACCGGAAAGAAGTAACGGAGAGGGAACACAATAAATAACAGAGCAAACAAAGCATCACAAAGCGTAACAAGGCAATACGTGGTGTCCGGTGTGCCCTAACACGGTAGTAGGTGATACCGGCGAAAGGGGGAAACATCCAGGAAAGTATCCCCGGTGTTTCGCGTTTTTAGACAGATGAACCGGAGGGGGAAAGTTGTGAGTTCGATAGGTTAGGGATGTGTAGCGGACAAACGGGCTGTGTATCCGGATTCGTCTCGTCGTTCTGAGCAACTTTCATGTAGAAAGTATTTTAATCCGAGTTACGGATTAAAAGATATGATTTTCTGAAGATTTTATTAATTTCTGGTATTTAATTAATTATTTAAATTAATTCGAAAATGAATTAATGACATCAGCATGATGTCATGCTGATGTCAGTAGTCAACAGAGTTGACTGGGTCAAACTGACATGTGGGTCTAGTGGGACCCACCTGTCATACTCTGTTTAGGTTAATTAGGTCTTAGTTAAACTAAGTACTATTTAATTAAACTAACTGGATAATTAGCTTAATTAAACATGATTAATTAACTGAATTAATTCACTTATTGATTAATTAATTAATGTAATTATTATTTATTTATTTATTTTTAATTCTTTCTTTTAATAAAGTTCTGGGGCATGGGCCCCACATGTCTGTGGCCCCAAGGGCCTAATGGGCACAGGGCGGTGCGAGCGCGGGCACCGCCCGAACGGGCGTGGGCGCTGGGTGCCCGAGACAGTGCAGGCGCGGACCGCCGCACGATGGGAGCGGTAGCGTGCCAATGAGGTTTGGCCGAGGCGCCACCGGCCGGAGCAGTGCGGGCAGGGGCACTGGTCAAAGGTGGCGGCGGCAGTGAGCGCAGCAGCGCGCGGGAGGCCGCCCGGGGCAATGGGCGAGGCCGACGCGAGATGCGGGCGTGGGGGAGCAGGGCGCGGGGGCCGGGGTGCCGGAGTTGGCCGCGGGTGTAGCGGCGTCGCCGGCGCAGGGGGGATTCGGTGGCCGCATCGGAGGCAGCAGGGGGGCTGGGGGCCACGGCAAGTGCGGTGCACGGGCACGGCGCGGTGAGCGCGCATCGGACGCGGCCGGAGCGCGTCAACCGGGGGCGAGATCGGCGGGGACCTCGGCGACGAGCGCGAGCGCGCGAGGGAGAGGGAGGGAGCAAGGCGGGGCTCACATCGGGCATGTAGGGAACGGGGCAGTGGGGCTTGGGGAGGACGACGACGATGACGTGCGTAGGAGGGAGGCAGACCGGTGAGGTGGAGGAGGCAGTCCGGCGAGGGAGCTCCGGCGTCGGGCACGACGGGCGCAGCGCCTCGATCCAGCGAGGGAGGGGATGAGGATGAGCGACGATGGTGTAGGCGAGTGGCTTGAGGAGAGGAGGAGGCCTCGGCGAGGTTTTCGGGCGGCGGTGGTGCGATGCACAGCGACGAGGCGATGGGAACGGCGTCGAGGGGGTTTCGTCCCCGATCCAGATTTGGATCGGGAGATGGGGAACGTGGGAGCGAGTGGGGGGGGAATGGTGCATTGGGGGTTAGGGTTTGGGTCACCACGGGGTTATGGGGAGTGGGGTGGCCGGCTGGGCCGGCTAGGCGGCCCAGTGGGGTTGATGGCCTGCTGGGCCGGAGCCGGGGGGGGGGGGTTCCTTTCCCTTTTCTTTTTTTTGTCTGTTTAGTTTTTCTCTTTTGTATTTTCTTTTCTGTTTTATTTTAAGTTCCCTTTTATTACAGTTTTATAAAAACACTAGCACCTAAATTTGTATTTATAAATATACTACTGCCACCTTAATTCTCAGCCGAAAATAAAATAGTTTAATATTTTATAAAATTCAATAGGCATGTATTTAACTGTTTTAACTACGGTTTTAATTATCTTAGAGCCTTTAAACACTTTATCAAAGTTTGGTTTCTCCACCATAATTACCGCTGCATTATTTAGTTCACTCCGAACATTTTAGTTTTAAAGTTTGGAAACTTCTGTTGTTTGCCTATGTTTTGAATTTGAATTTGAATCGGGTTCGAATCAACGTGAGTTTAATGACAGTAATGGAGGTGACGTGGCATCATTAGCTTGGGATTACTGTAGTCTAATTATCCGGGCGTCACAATTCTCCTCCACTACAAGAAATCTCGTCCCGAGATTTAAGAGGGGAGTAAGGGGGGGGGGTTCTGGTTATTCTAATGGATCTTCTTGAAGAAGTTAATCCCTTTCGTTGATGTCTTCAATTCTTTATTCCAAAGCATCATGATGAAGTTGTCGTCCTTTCTTCGGGGAACTCCATCGTACTTACGAATAGGTAAGGGGCAGCTCTACAATGATAGGAGGTTATAAGGGAAATTCATCTGGGGGTATCCCAAGAATGAACATATGAGTATCTCTCGAGTTGAACAAATTACACCTATCGAGAGCAAAGTAAGACGGTGCAATAAGAAGTTTCAAGCGGATAGGCAATCGTTCATTGCCTGAAGCAGAGTGCGAAAGGGGTTCTGAGCAACGGGAATAAGTATTGTGTCCGATACCAGAATAGATCAACAGGCAAGTGGCCCGTGAATTACATACAAAGTCAAGCACGAGGAATAACTTTGACAACAGGTTGTACATGAGAGTCAGGTTTCGTTCCTGGGACCTGTGGGTTATGGGCCCACCATGTGGGTTAAAAGTAGAAAGGGGGGGGGGGCTGACATCTTGTACGATCACGATAGCAAGGCATGTCAGAGAGTAGCATGTCAGTTATGTCGGGAACAATGTCGGTACCAAGGGCGAGGGACGAAGAGAACCATTTTCCTGCTCGTTGAACGAGGCGGACCAGTAGGCGAAGTTTTCGTCCATCGGTGGTTACCGGAATGTCATCAACAAAAGTAACAGGGTCTTACTAACAGAATTGTACAACGAGGTGTTTACATAAGCAGGAGAATATTACTGCTCAGATCATATAGTTCACATGAAACGTTAAACCAACCAATGGAAAGGAAAATACAATTATCCGATTAAACAGAAAATGGAAAGGAAAATGTGTTTAAACACATAATTCAAGGGTATATCCTTCCCAAGGACAAGCAGAGCATGATATCCATGACAGGTTATAATGTAGAAAACTCTTTAGGTAGGGGAGAAAATTTTTATGACATTATCCATACAAAGGTGTTTCGATAATAGATAAGGAAAATTTAGCATTGTGCTTCAAATGCTCTTATTGAAAATCAGATTACCACAGACATGCTTCGAGATAGCATTGACATGGTCTTCAAGCAAAGGTCAGACTTGGATATACAAAGGATTCATCAGGAACAACTTATAAAATAAGTTTCACAATTTCCTCATGGAAGAATGGTTAACCTTGCTAAGATGGAAACTATAACAATTGGTCCTCTGGCCAAGTGTGCTAGGCATGACATCACCTTACCGGGTCATATAAAGACCAATGTTTTGACTCTTGGACAATGTTCCAACCATCATATCCGACCAAGATTCAGATCTGATCGGTGTCAAAATACCTCAGACTCAGGATGCCTGAGAGGAAAAGGTGTAATACAAATTGACGAGATGACATTGTAAAATTCTTGGGAAATGAACTAGCGGAGCGGGTTCCTGAAACAATAGTTCATTATTAAACCAAGGATGGGATGAGGAGGTGGCTGATGGGCTCAGAGACAATTCATCGAGAATTCCAAACAGATGGATTTCCGCAATAATGTGAACAAGAAGATGACACATGTCAACTCAAATGATATAATGTTGTATGCTCGAGCAAAACATACACAATTAAACATTGGTTGAAAGGTGCACCCGAAATATGGGCTGGGTTGCACAGCCAACATTGGAATGGTGATTCAATAATCAATAGTCTAAGAATGAACGGTCGACCATTAACTTCAAAGCAATAGGGTTGCTAGAAGGGCGGAATCCAAACAACACCGCTCACTTGTTGTTACCCTGGTTGGAATCAACACGAGGACCCAAGAAAGAATGGTGATGGTGAGAAGTATCACCATACCAAGAATTCTTAAGAGGTGGTGAAATTCTCACAACATTCTTGACATAAAAGGCGGTAATTCTCCAAGGTAAAGAAGAACAATGGTGGGTAGCAAGGAAGTCAAAGGTATAACACAAAACACAAACAAGTTTGTGTTGAACGGAAGGCAATAAAGTGGTCAAAGATAACATAAATCATCGGGGCAAGGATGGTATTTCTCATCATGAACTCAATTGATATCCTGGAAGAGCTCATAAGGTTGATGATGATCACGACACATTTGTCGATAGATTTCATGAAGATGTAATCAATCAGCGACGACATCAAGTCAAAGGAATGATGAAGCGGAAGGTTATTGGAACCATGGGTAGGACACAAACTTGATATCAAGCTTGTTGTCCAAGGCGAACTGATATGACGAGGAAGATCGACGTAAGCTTAGCTCATCGTTGAATATTTTTTTTGCTCCGGGAAGAAGGACCAGGTAGCACAGTTAGAAGTTTGCACGATAATGATATAGCCGATAAGGCTAGGAATGACTTGAAGGATTATTAAACTCGTAAGCAACGAGAATTACTTAGATTTATTGAATCGGAGTGCGGAATCGATTCACTTATCGATGTTCTCGGTTGACGACAACCCAGAACCCAGGAAAATTGGAATCGGTGAGAGATAACAGTTGATGAAGAACCCATAAGAAGTTATGTAGTTCCCTGATATTCTTGCGGTACCAGAGGGTATACTCAAGGGTAGAGCGGGATAGAGGTTGGACAAGTGAAATCATTTGCAGAAGGCAAGCACTTAAACTTGTCCAAGAAATGGGATCAAAGAAGAACAATATGGTCGAAACCACGGTCGCAAAAGACCAAGCATAGATAAGAGAAGAAGTTATAACAAGGGGATTATTATTACTACGAGAAGCTTCCATGATAAGTTCCACCTCGGGTCCATGGGCATGAACACAAAGTTCAAGGTCGACTCCCACTTCTCCAAAGCATAACCTTACATTCACTTCTCGTTTCGATAATGGCATTAGTGTTGAAAGTTTTACCTGGTGAAATACCAGATGAGTATGACCCGTGAAAACTTCCGAGTTCCCACATAGTAAGGAAGGCATAGGTTCAACCCATCAGGGCATCTTACGAACATATACCACAAACTTCGGGGTAAATAATACAAGCTCGAAAGTAGAGCATTGTTCAAAAGCAGATGATACAATTTACCAAAGGCATTATATACCCATGGAAAGGCTCTCAAGGTTATTCAATATGAAGGACACTGTCGGATAAAATCCAACAAAGGAACCGATGGTCCACAAGGGATCTGATGTGAGCATCGGTACTCAACCAGAGGAAGAAGAATGCACGGGCATCATATTATAGAACATCGGAATAATTCGATGCTTAGATAATAAAGGAATTTCGATTTCCAAAACAAAGGATCAGAAGCAGTCGCTCTGATCAAGGATGGATAAGTTGGATATACCAGAGGCACAATTGACGACAAATAGTTTGGTCGAGAACCAGCTCATGTTCAAAAATGATGTTTGAGCCGGAAGGATAATTTAGAAGGGTTGATAGATGATTGTGTGCATTCGCACACATGCTGAATCAATAGGATCAAAATGACGGTGCCTAAGGTTACTAACGAATATTGCCAGACATAAGGAAAGCATCCATCATGCAAGTAGACAAGTATGACAGAGCAATAAGCTACTAAGGATTTTTGGAGGATCGAATAGTATTTCAAAGACCATTGTGAAACACATGAACAATTGTGGGATGAGCGGATACTCGATAAGTGCGAGAATTATCCATAGGGGTATTCAGGTGACAAGGAACAGCAAGGCGGTAAGCTCAAAGGATTATGGAAACAACGACGAGTGTTTCGAGGTATCTGGTAATAACAAGACGAACTAGGGATGAATGTAAGAATAACAACTGCAAGTAGTTATCCATAAGGGTTGACGGTGGAAGGGGAATTGCAAATGCGATGAACATAAGTTCTCGGGTTAACAGCGAAGAGTATCTTCAGGGTCTTCATGTGCCGCAAACGATCATCATTAATAAGGGGCTCTCCGGGTGAAAGTGATAACGAGATCCTAATGTTAGATTTAGCAAAAATCATTTAACCCGAATAGAAGAGAGATCAGAGTCCCAGAGTATAGGTCGAGGAATGAAAGATCCTAATACCACCCAATGGCGAAGTGGGCCCGTAAGGCACACAGCCAAGTTAGTAAAAGTTTTGCAATGACTAGACATAACTTCGGCCAAGGAGTTGGAAAGGGGGATTCCTACAGGCAGTCGGCTCTGATACCAACTTGTGACGCCCCCGATTCAATCATACACTAATCATGCACGCAATGTGTACGATCAAGATCAAGGACTCACGGGAAGATATCACAACACAACTCTAAAACATAAATAAGTCATACAAGCATCATAATACAAGCCAGGGGCCTCGAGGGCTTGAATACAAGTGCTCGATCATAGACGAGTCAGCGGAAGCAACAATATCTGAGTACAGACATAAGTTAAACAAGTTTGCCTTAAGAAGGCTAGCACAACTGGGATACAGATCGAAAGAGGCGCAGGCCTCCTGCCTGGGATCCTCCTAAACTACTCATGGTCGTCGTCAGCAGCCTGCACGTAGTAGTAGGCACCTCCAGTGTAGTAGGAATCATCGTCGACGGTGGCGTCTGGCTCCTGGACTCCAGCATCTGGTTGCGACAACCAGAAAGAAAGGAAAGGAGGAAAAAGGGGGGAGAAAGCAACCGTGAGTACTCATCCAAAGTACTCGCAAGCAAGGAACTACACTACATATGCATGGGTATATGTGTAAGGAGGCCATATCGGTGGACCGAACTGCAGAATGCCAGAATAAGAGGGGGATAGCTAGTCCTATCGAAGACTACGCTTCTGGCAGCCTCCATCTCGCAGCATGTAGAAGAGAGTAGATTGAAGTCCTCCAAGTAGCATCTCCAAGTAGCATCTCCAAGTAGCATCTCCAGTAGCATCTCCAGTAGCATCGCATAGCATAATCCTACCCGGCGATCCTCCCCTCGTCGCCCTGTGGAAAAGCGATCACCGGGTTGTCTGTGGAACTTGGAAGGGTGTGTTTTATTAAGTATCCGGTTCTAGTTGTCATAAGGTCAAGGTACAACTCCAAGTCGTCCTGTTACCGAAGATCACGGCTATTCGAATAGATTAACTTCCCTGCAGGGGTGCACCAACTTACCCAACACGCTTGATCCCATTTGGCCGGACACACTTTCCTGGGTCATGCCCGGCCTCGGAAGATCAACACGTCGCAGCCCCACCTAGGCAAAACAGAGAGGCCAGCACGCCGGTCTAAACCTAAGCGCACAGGGGTCTGGGCCCATCGCCCATAGCACACATGCACGTTGCGAGGGCGGCCGGAAGCAGACCTAGCCTAGTAGGCGTTCCAGTCCAATCCGGCGCGCGCCGCTCCGTTGCTGACGTCTGAAGTGCTTCGGCTGATACCACGACGTCGGGATACCCATAACTACTCCCACGTAGATGGTTAGTGCGTATAGGCTCGTAGCCAACTCAGATCAAATACCAAGATCTCGTTAAGCGTGTTAAATATCCGCGAACGCCGAACAGGGCCAGGCCCACCTCTCTCCTAGGTGGTCTCAACCTGCCCTGTCGCTCCGCCACAAAGTAACAGTCGGGGGCCGTCGGGAACCCAGGCCCACCTCTACCGGGATGGAGCGACCTGTCCTTTCAGCCCCCTCATCAGAATCACTTGCGGGTACTCATCGAGCTGACCCGACATTAGTCACCATCTGTATAGTATGTATGTATGTATAGTATATACCCGTGATCACCTCCCGAGTGGGCCAATAATGATAAACTAGCATACTATACTAAGCATCTAGGATTGCGGGTAAGGTATCAATGACTGTAGCAACAATGACAGGCTATGCATCAGAATAGGATTAATAGAAAGCAGTAACATGCTACACTACTCTAATGCAAGCAGTATAGTGGAGAATAGGCGATATCTGGTGATCAAGGGGGGGCTTGCCTGGTTGCTCGGGCAAGGAGGGGTCGTCAACACCATAGTTGAACTGGGGGTCGCCGGCAGTCTCGGGGTCTACCGGAAAGAAGTAACGGAGAGGGAACACAATAAATAACAGAGCAAACAAAGCATCACAAAGCATAACAAGGCAATACGTGGTGTCCGGTGTGCCCTAACGCGGTAGTAGGTGATACCGGCGAAAGGGGGAAACATCCGGGAAAGTATCCCCGGTGTTTTGCGTTTTCAGACAGATGAAGCGGAGGGGGAAAGTTGTGAGTTCGATAGGTTAGGGATGTGTGGCGGACAAACGGGCTGTGTATCCGGATTCGTCTCGTCGTTCTGAGCAACTTTCATGTAGAAAGTATTTTAATCCGAGTTACGGATTAAAAGATATGATTTTCTGAAGATTTTATTAATTTCAGGTATTTAATTAATTATTTAAATTAATTCGAAAATGAATTAATGACATCAGCATGATGTCATGCTGACGTCAGTAGTCAACTGAGTTGACTGGGTCAAACTGACATGTGGGTCCAGTGGGACCCACTTGTCATACTCTGTTTAGGTTAATTAGGTCTTAGTTAAACTAAGTACTATTTAATTAAACTAACTGGTTAATTAGCTTAATTAAACATGATTAATTAACTTAATTAATTCACTTATTGATTAATTAATTAAGGTAATTATTATTTATTTATTTTTAATTCTTTTTTTTAATAAACTTCTGGGGGATGGGCCCCACATGTCTGTGGCCCCAAGGGCCTAACGGGCACAGGGCGGTGCGAGCGCGGGCACCGCCCAAACGGGCGTGGGCGCTGGGTGCCCGAGACGGTCCAGGCGCGGCCCGCCGCACGATGGGAGCGGTAGCGCGCCGGTGAGGTTTGGCCGAGGCGCCACCGGCCGGAGCAGTGCGGGCAGGGGCACTGGTCAAAGGTGGCGGCGGCAGTGAGCGCAGCAGCGCGCGGGAGGCCGCGCGGGGCAGTGGGCGAGGCCGACGCGAGAGGGGGAGCAGGGCGCGGGGGCCGGGGTGCCGGACTTGGCCGCGGGTGTAGCGGCGTCGCCGGCGCAGGGGGGATTCGGTGGCCGCATCGGAGGCAGTAGGGGGGCTGGGGGCCACGGCAGGTGCGGTGCGCGGGCACGGCGCGGTGAGCGCGCATCGGACGCGGCCGGAGCACGTCAACCGGGGGCGAGATCCGCGGGGACCTTGGCGACGAGCGCGAGCGCGCGAGGGAGAGGGAGGGAGCAAGGCGGGGCTCACATCGGGCATGTAGGGAACGGGGCAGTGGGGCTTGGGGAGGACGACGACGATGACGTCCGTAGGAGGGAGGCAGACCGGTGAGGTGGAGGAGGCAGTCCGGCGAGGGAGCTCCGGCGTCGGGCACGACGGGCGCAGCGCCTCGATCCAGCGAGGGAGGGGATGAGGACGAGCGACGATGGTGTAGGCGAGTGGCTTGAGGAGAGGAGGAGGCCTCGGCGAGGTTTTCGGGCGGCGGTGGTGCGATGCACAGCGACGAGGCGATGGGAACGACGTCGAGGGGGTTTCGTCCCCGATCCAGATTTGGATCGGGAGACAGGGAACGTGGGAGCGAGTGGGGGGGGGGAATGGTGCGTTGGGGGTTAGGGTTTGGGTCGCCACGGGGTTATGGGGAGTGGGGTGGCCGGCTGGGCCGGCTAGGCGGCCCAGTGGGGTTGATGGCCTGCTGGGCCGGAGCCGAGGGGGGGGGGTTCCTTTCGCTTTTCTTTTTTTTCTGTCTGTTTAGTTTTTCTCTTTTGTATTTTCTTTTCTATTTTATTTTAAGTTCCCTTTTATTACAGTTTTATAAAAACACTAGCACCTAAATTTGTATTTATAAATATACTACTGCCACCTTAATTCTCAACCGAAAATAAAATAGTTTAATATTTTATAAAATTCAATAGGCATGTATTTAACTGTTTTAACTACGGTTTTAATTATCTTAGAGCCTTTAAACACTTTATCAAAGTTTGGTTTCTCCACCATAATTACCGCTGCATTATTTAGTTCACTCCGAACATTTTAGTTTTAAAGTTTGGAAACTTTTGTTGTTTGCCTATGTTTTAAATTTGAATTTGAATCGGGTTCGAATCAACGTGAGTTTAATCACAGTAATGGAGGTGACGTGGCATCATTAGCTTGGGATTACTGTAGTCTAATTATCCGGGCGTCACAATTACTAAAATTATTTTCATGCGTGCAAAGTTTCTGTTTTTCAGTAGAATCAAATTAACTATCACCATAGGTTATCCTATAGGTTCTACTTGGCACAAACACTAATTAAAACATAAAACACATCTAAACAGAAGGTAGATGCAAAATTTATTACTAAACAGAAACAAAAATGAAAAACACAGATAAAATTGAGTTGCCTCCCAACTAGCGCTATCGTTTAATGCCCCAAGCTAGGCATAAAAGCGAGGATAGATCTAAGTAGTGCCATCTTCGGCACTCAATACATAAGTAGCTCGCATGACAGATTCATAAAGTAATTTAACTTTATTTCTTGGAAAGTGCTCCATGCCTTTCCTTAATGGAAATTGTAATCTAATATTCCCTTCCTTCATATCAATAATCGCACCAATCGTTCTAAGGAAAGGTCTACCAAGAATAATAGGACAAGAAAGATTGCAATCTATATCAAGAACGATAAAATCTACGGGCACCAAATTCCTATTTGCAATAATGAGAACATCATTGATCCTTCCCATAGGCTTTTAATGGTGGAATCCGCAAGGTGCAAATTTAAAGAGCAATCATCAAGATCATGGAAGCCTAGAATATCACATAAAGTTTTCGGAATCGTGGAAACACTAGCACCCAAATCACATAAAGCATAACACTCATGATCTTTAATTTTAATCTTTATAGTAGGTTCCCACTCATCATAAAGATTCCTAGGTATAGATATTTCGAAATTAAGTTTTTCATCAAAAGATTGCATCACGGCATCAACAATATGTTTGGTAAAAGCTTTATTTTGACTATAAGCATGGGGAGAATTCAAAACAGATTGCAACAAGGAAATATAACCTTCTAAAGAACAATTATCATAATTAAATTCCTTGAAATCCAAGATAGTGGGTTCAATGCTATTTAAAGTCTTGACCTCTCCAATCCCACTTTTACTAAATTTAGCATCAAGATCTAAAAACTGCGAATCATTGGGACGCCTTTTAACTAATGTTGACTCATCTCCAGTCCCATCATTATTAAGATTCATATTGCAAAACAAAGATCTAATAGGGTACACATCAATAACTTTAAGATCTTCATCATTATTTTCATGGAAACTAGAAGAACACGCCTTTATAAAGCAATCTTTCTTAGCACGCAATCTAGCGGTTCTTTCTTTGCACTCATCAATGGAAATTGTCATAGCTTTGAGAGACTCATTGATATCATGCTTAGGAGGAGTAGATCTAAGTTTCAAAGAATCAACACCAAGCGAAAGTCTATCAACGTTTTTTTGACCTTAAAGACTGCAGGGCTTGCACCCCACAGCATTTTATTAATGCAACGAAAAAACAAAGGAAGTACAAAGTATCCTCAAGATGAGGAATAAAAAAGCAAAAGAAAGCTAAATCATCAACTTTAAGCAATTTTTCTTCAAGCATGGCATTAAAATTCTTTTGAGGAATCACAAATTCTTTCACATTATTCTCAAAATCAGAGGGCATATTATCAAAATTACCATAAGAATTATTGTAGGAATTTCCATAATTATTGGAGGAATTACTAGGGAATGGTCTAGGATTAAAGTTTCCTCTATAAGCATTGTTACGAAAATTATTCCTACCAACAAAATTCACATCCATAGATTCATTGTTATTCTCAATAAAAGTAGACAAAGGCATATCATTGGGATCAATAGAAGCACTCTTAGTAGCAAACAATTTCATAAGTTCATCCATCTTTCCACTCAAAACATTAATTTCTTCTATAGCATGCACTTTTTTACTAGTAGATCTTTCGGTGTGCCATTGAGAATAATTAGCCATAATATTATCAAGGAGTTTAGTAGCTTCTCCTAAGGTGATTTCCATAAACGTGCCTCCCGCGGCTGAATCTAAAAGATTTCTAGAAGCAAAATTCAAGACGGCATAATTTTTTGTATGATCATCCATAAATTCAAACCATGAGTAGGGCAATTGCGAATCATTAATTTCATTCTTTCCCAAGATTGGGCAACATGCTCATGATCAAGTTGTTTAAAATTCATACTATCGTTCCTAAGAGAGATGATCTTAGCAGGAGGAAAATACTTAGAGATAAAAGCATCTTTGCACTTATTCCATGAATCAATACTATTCTTAGGCAAATTCGAAAATGAAACTTTAGCACGATCTCTAAGTGAAAACGGAAATAACTTCAATTTAACAATATCATTATCCGTGTCTTTCTTCTTTTGCATCTCACACAAATCAACAAAGTTGTTTAGATGGGTAGCGGCATCTTCACTAGGAAAGCCGGAGAATTCATCTTTGATAACAAGATTCAACAAGCAGCATTGATTTCACAAGACTCAACATCATTAAGAGGAGAAATCGGAGTACTAAGGAAATCATATTTATTGGTATTGAAAAAATCACACAATTTGGTATTATCTTGCGCCATCGCGACAAGTGATCAAACACACAAGCAAACAGAAAGGCAAACGAAAGAGAGAGGATATTGGGAAAGAGAGGGCAAATAAAATGGCAAGGGTGATGTGGGGGAGAGGAAAACGAGAGGCAAATGGCAAATAATGTAAATGCGAGGGAGATGAGTTTGTGATGGGTACTTGGTATGTCTTGACTTGAGCGAAGACCTCCCCGGCAACGACGCCAGAAATCCTTCTTGCTACGTCTTGAGCTTGCGTTGGTTTTCCTTGAAGAGGAAAGGGTGATGCAACAATAGTAGTTTAAGTATTTCCCTTAGTTTTTGAGAACCAAGGTATCTATCCAGTAGGAGGCTCCTCAAAAGTCCCACGCACCTACACAATCAAACAAGAACTTGCAACCAACACAATAAAGGGGTTGTCAACCCCTTCAAGGCCACTTGCGAAAGTGAGACCTGATAGAGATAGTATGATAAGATAAATATATTTTTGTTATTTTATGATATAGATTGGAAAAGTAAAGATGCAAATAAAAGTAGATTGAAAGCTTATATGATAAAAGATAGACCCGGGGGCCATAGGTTTCACTAGTGGCTTCTCTCAAGATAGCAAAAGTATTACAGTGGGTGAAAAAATTACTGTCGAGCAATTGATAGAAAAACGAATAATTATGAGATTATCTAGGCATGATCATGTATATAGGCATCACGTCTGTGACAAGTAGACCGACTCCTGCCTGCATCTACTACTATTACTCCACACATCAACCACTATCCAGCATGCATCTAGAGTATTAAGTTCATAAGAACAGAGTAACGCATTAAGAAAGATGACATGAGGGATAAACTCATGCAATATGATATAGACCCCATCTTTTTATCCTCGATGGAAACAATACAATACGTGCCTTGCTGCCCCTGCTGTCAGTGGGAAAGTACACCGCAAGGTTGAACCCAAAGCTAAGCACTTCTCCCATTGCAAGAAAGATCAATCTAGTAGGCCAAACCAAACTGATAATTCGAAGAGACTTGCAAAGATAACTTAATCACACATAAAATAATTCAGAGGAGATTCAAATATTTCTCATAGATAAACTGGATCATAAACCCACAATTCATCGGATCTCGACAAACACACCGCAAAAAGAGTTACATCGAATAGATCTCCAAGAAGATCAAGGAGAACATGGTATTGAGATTCAAAGAGAGAGAAGAAGCCATCTAGCTTATAACTATGGACCCGAAGGTCTGTGATAAACTACTCACAACTCATCGGAGAGGCGTTGGAGATGATGTAGAGGCCCTCCATGATCGATTCCCCCTCCGGCGGAGCGCCGGTGAAGGCTCCAAGATGGGATCTCGCGGATATAGAAGGTTACGACGGTGGAACTAGGTTTTTGTGGTCGCTTCTGATGTTCTCGGGGTATGTGGGTATATATAGGAGGAAGAAGTAGGTCGGTGGACTCCTGAGGGGCCCACGAGATAGTGGGGCACGCCCAGTAGGGGGGGGCGTCCTCCACCCTCGTGGCCGCCTCGGCTGTTGCTTGACTTCCACTCCAAGTCGTCTGGATCACATTCATTCCAAAAATCACGCCCCCGAAGGTTTCATTCCGTTTGGACTCCGTTTGATATTCGTTTTCTTCGAAACACTGAAATAGGCAAAAAACCAGCAATACTGGCTGGGCCTCCGGTTAGTAGGTTAGTCCCAAAAATGATATAAATGTGTAAAGTAAAGCCCGTAAACATCCAAAACGGGTAATATAATAGCGTGGAAAAATAAAAAATTATAGATACATTGGAGACGTATCAGTAGCACAGAGAGTTTCCTTAGCACATCGACCAGGAGTGTGGGCACTTCATTTGACAGGGCCATGGTGGCTAAGGCACGCTGAGACCCGGTGTAGAGTTGTTCTACCGGCGTGTAAACCGCCTTCAGTTTTATCACCATGTCTTGATTAAGATTTGAACTCCTGGGGCCTGCATAGCAATGTCAGGTGAGTTAATGACAATTTATATGATCACTAGAAAGATTCAAATATTTGACACTTGCAGGGCGACTTACCAAAGATTGCCGAGACCATCTGAGAGACATGGCGCTTTAAGCCGGATAATTCAACGGTCGCCTCTTCAAGAGCAGCCTCTGCTTTCTCAGCTCGATTGATCAAAGCAATCTTTTCATCAGCCCATGCCTTTTTCTCCATTTCAAGGTCTTTTTTCAGTGTCTCTTGTTCAGACATAATGAATTCAAACTTGGAGTTGGCTCTTTGGGTTTCCGTCTCTTGTGCTTCCAGGCGGTTCTTCAAGTCAAATACTCCTGATTCAAGTTGACTGGTGGTGGCCTGTACAAATACCGGGTCAAAATCATAACTGTTAGCATATAATATTAAAGTCCCAAGCCTTTTGCAAGGAACATCACTTGGCACTTGGGGGCTAATGTCTATCGAAGAATTTTATCTAGGTAACGGTTCATGAGAGTAAGTCCCAAGTACTTTGCAAGCAAGAGCACTTGACACTTGGGGCTAATGCATATTGTTGTTAAACATTTTACAAGTATTTTATTTTATTCAAGCATGCCAAGGACCGGCTCAAACACGCTGCTTAAGCCGGCCCTTGGGGGCTATGGAGTAAGCCGGATTTCTTACATGCTTTGTCCAAATATATCACTAATGTTCATAAGTTTGTTTCTAAGTCTACAACATATTCATCATACGAAATAGATTTGGGGGCTAGCATCGTAAGGGTAATCCAATGAAGTGAATAGATTGTACCTCAAACTTCTGGTGCATCTGCTTCACCATGCCAATTTCGACGTCACGACTGCTGTGTACTTGGCTCATATAGCCAGAAAAAACTTCTCCAATACTCATGTGAGTATAATCAACAACATCAAACTTGTCTTGCAACGTTCCAGGTGCTCTTCTTTGGCAGAACATTTGGCCATCACAGTTGGTCTCCTCGGCTCAATGTAGTCGGTCTTGGTGATCTCGACATCAGGGTCTTGAGGATCATCCGTCCTAGCCGGGCTAGAGACTTCAGGGTTTTTAGAGCCATCGGCGACTCGCTCGGCAGGCGGGTTAGCAATTGGCGTTGGCGTGTCATGAGCTGGGTCAGGTGGCGGCTCATGAGTAGAGGCATCAAGTGCGGCCGTTCCAAGTTCCGGCTCTTGGAAGATCGTCTCTTCAGCCGGCTTGTTCTTCTTCACCTTTTTGCCGGGCTTCGCTTTTCCACTGCATAAGATAAAAAGGTCAGTGCAAATACAACGAATTGAAATGGACACAGGATAAGCAGGTTATAATTACCCTGGAGCGGTTTTGAAAGCCGACAAATTGGCCTGCATTGAGTCGCTGGAGGAAGGTGAAGTTTCCTGATAATTTGAGTCGGAAGAATTGAGTGGTTGACGAGTGAGACCTGTCAAAGGATAAAAGGGATTTAAATCGGAGGTGACCTTGTTCCGACGCTTCCTTGGTGTATTAGGTAAGCTAGAGGAGAGTTCCGCATCCTTGCTGGTCCAGGTCTGCCTCCGGCTCTCATGAATCTGTTGCTTCAAAAGAAATTGAGGATCTTGATAAGCTAAGGGATGTGAAAATCTTACTTTCCGGGTTACTCTTCGGATTTTCTGTCTTGGCAAAGGCTCAGAGTTGGAGGAAATGATAGTTACCTCTTCATCCTTTCCATGACTTGTTCCTGTGTCCTCCTGTTGATAATCAGTGTCAATAAGGTGACTAAAAAAGGAGCCAAGAGAGTCAAGGGCTACCTCCGACTCAGAAGTATCTTCTAGCCGAAGCAAGTTAGAGGCGGTGGCTTTCTTGCCCTTCTTCGTAGCCTCCTTCCTAGCGGCTCTCTTGGCCTTCCTGGCCTTCTTCGCAGCCTCGTGATCATATTTAGCTTTCCAGAATTTATCACCAGCCTGTGAAAAATTAGCAAAAGTGTGAGTACAGATAAAATATCAAAAGATGACGGTAATTTATTCAAATGGGCGTCTTATCGCTGGAGCCAGGTTAGCTTTGTAGAAAGGGCTTAAGCCCACTTTACCGTAGTCTGCTAGGCTTTCGTTTGGGAGAGACTTTGTCATGTCATTGATGATCTGGTCCGGCAAATCATCAGAACTGTGTTGCAGAGGGTCATCATTCTTGCCCGAATAGGTGCACATCAGACCGGGGCGGTGGCTCAATGGAATGATCCGCCAGGCGAGCCAAACCCGGACTAAGTCAATACCATTCATCCCATTCCCCAGAAGAGCCTTGATTTTACCCAGGGTGGGGGCGAGTGTCTTGCGTTCGGCGGATGTTATCTTATCAGGAAGTGGATGCTTGGACTCAAGACGCAGAGCACAAAAGCCGGGCAGAGGATTCTCATCAGCCGGAGAAGTGTCTTGGCAATAGAACCATGTCTAGTTC
The DNA here is from genome assembly GCF_018294505.1 of Triticum aestivum. Taxonomy (NCBI): domain Eukaryota; kingdom Viridiplantae; phylum Streptophyta; class Magnoliopsida; order Poales; family Poaceae; genus Triticum; species Triticum aestivum. Next base: position 479,331,288 of record NC_057798.1, on the reverse strand, counting down.
TAGTCTTTGGGATGACTTGGTGGGTTGGCATAAGGAAAAATTAAGTCTCTCCGATGTTGGATTGAGACACCGCCAAGCTCCAAGCTCTGTCCATTGGCACACTCATTCTGGCGGTTCAATTAGAATAACTCTCTAAAGAGTAGCAAGCTGGGTTCTTCTCCAAGATAAACCTTGCCGAACACTTGAAAATTGCAAATATTAGACACGGAATTGGGTCCGATGTGTTGAGGATGGAGTTCAAAGAAGTGTAGGATGTCTCTAAAGAATTTTGAGTCGGGTGGTGAAAAACCCCGGTTCATATGATCAGTGAAGACGATTACCTTCCCCGCTTTGGGCTGGGGAATTTCCTCCATCGGGTTAGGAGCACAATAGGACATAACTTCCTTCTTTGGCAGATAGTCAGTCTTCACAAAGTCATCAAGCATACTGTCTGTGATGATGGATTTGACCCAGTTGCATGAAGTGGGTGGTTTGGGTGCCATTACGATGAAAGCCTAAGAAAGAGTAAAAATTTCTGGTTCAAATTTAAGCTGGAGGAAAACATTACAGTGCATATTCAAGATGGCGGCTTATAAAGGGGCCTAATGGTATAAGGCTAATTATGTCAGATTATTTAAGCCGCCATGTGTGCCATAAGCAGTTTAAGTTATCTAAACCGCTGTGGGCAGTCAAGATTGTCAATCGAGCATTGCCTTTTTAAGTTGGTGATAAGAGTCGCCATGGCTAGGTGGATCTAACAGATATAGTTTTTGCCTAAGTGTTGCATAAACAAATTTCATAGATTGCAGCTATTATTTTGGATCAAATGGCTGTTCAGAAAAGAAAATATTCTAGACCTAAAAACGTGGTACAGATGAGTCCGTGAGTTCTAATGAGGCCTCTTTACAAGAAAAAGGATCTGCTAGTATCAAAAATGGACGCGAAACAACTACCGCATGAGTTCCAAACTACTTTTGGATCAAATGAGGCCGCGGTAGAAGAACTACGAAGAAGCCGTGATGAATCACGAAGAACAAATAGGAACTTGCAAACCCTAATGCATATCTGAGGTGCGGGAAGGAGAAGACTTACATCTGCAGATCTACTGCGGAGGGTCGCTGCCGTTCTCTGGACTGACTCAGGTTGATGCAGCGGCCGAGATCAAGGAAGACAAGTGAGCTGCGGTGGCGGCGGAGCTCGAGCGGAAGTAGGGTTGCGAGAGGAAGAAGATGAGGCAAGGGGAGGATGAGAAAAGACCTGGTCGTTTCTATTTATAAGGGAAGACTGATAAAGTGGGCGCAAAAAACGAGGAGGCTGAAAACATGGTTATCCAGCTACAAGGACGCCTCGATTCTCGGGATGGTCATTAATATAAGGATCTGTTGAGATACGTTGGATAAAACGTGCGTTCATGGTAGATGACATCATGGCGGGTCACCACAAATCCAAAGGATGACGTCATGTCGGGTTACAAAATTTCATAAGCAAAGAGCAAAAGACTTTTCTTAAGTGTCAAGGATTGACATGAACCAGTTCAAATCAATCTGGGGCCTAATGTTGGGGATATAACTATTAGGTATGACCCGCCAAGGAGGGGCCGCGTTATACCTATGAGTACTCCTGAAGCCCAAGACCAAGCTTGAAGATGGCGGTTCAGTTAAGGGCCCAAAGCCCAGAGGCGACTTAAGGCCCGTAGAGATAAACCTCCATATGTACATGACTTGTATTGTAAGGCAAGAATAGTTAGAGACCGAGCCAGACACTGTTTATGAGCCGACCGGGACTCTGAGAGCCGCTGGGCGTCGACCTTTGTATATAAAGGGACGACCCGGCGGTGGTTCAGGGAAAGTAACATCAGATCGAGAGCTAGGTCAAGTGATTCCACTCCCTGGTAATCGAGACATATGCAATCCTAGTCAAAACTGGATTGTCGGCTTTTACCTTCACCATAAGGGGCTGAACCAGTATAAAACCCATGTCCTTTGTCCCGATTAACCCCTTTAAGCTTCCTAGTTGCAATATCTCCACGACTAAGTCCTTTCACTAGGACATCTGACGTGACAATTCGACGATAGAGGAGGTTAATAATAAGTAGGAGGTTTGTTCAAGTAAGAACAACACCTAAGCACCGATCCACCCACATATCAAATTATCAAAGTATCAAACACGAATTAAGCCAACATGATGAAAGTGATATGATGAAATTCCTGTGTGCCCTCAAGAACGATTTTCTTATTATAAGAGACAGTCTTGGCCTGTCCTTTGCCTCAAATGAATTGGGCTACCATGCTGCACTTTTTTTACTGTTACAGTTATTTACTTGTTACAAATTATCTTGCCATCAAACAACTTGTTACCGACTATTTTAGTGCTTGCAGTTAATACCTTGCTGAAAACCACTTGTCATTTCCTTCTGCTCCTCGTTGGGTTAGACACTCTTATCAAAACGACTACAATTGATCTCCTACTTGTGGGTCGCCAAGGCTCTTTTCTGGTACCATTGCCGGGGAGTGAAGCGCTCTTGGTAAGTGGAAATTGGTAAGGAAAAATTATTACCACATGCTGAAATTTATTGCCACTTGGTACTATGGAGAATCATCCTTTGAGGGGTTTGTTCGGGGTATCTTCACGTCAACCGGAACCACAATTAGTTGAAGGAAATATTCCCTAGAGGCAATAATAAAGTTGTTATTTATATTTCCTTATATCATGATAAATGTTTATTATTCATGCTAGAATTGTTTTAATCGGAAACTTAGTACATGTGTGAATACATAGACAAAATAAAGTATCCCTAGTATGCCTCTACTTGACTAGCTCGTTAATCAAAGATGGTTATGTTTCCTGACCATAGACATGTGTTGTCATTTGATGAACGGGATCACATCATTGGAGAATGATGTGATGAACAAGACCCATCCGTTAGCTTAGCATCATGATCTTTGAGTTTTATTGCTATTGCTTTCTTCATGACTTATACATGTTCCTCTAACTATGAGATTATGCAACTCCCAAATACCCGAGGAACACCTTGTGTGCTATCAAACGTCACAACATAACTGGGTGATTATAAATATGCTCTACAGGTGTCTCCGAAGGTGTTTGTTGGGTTGGAATAGATCAAGATTAGGATTTGTCACTCTGTGTATCGGAGAGGTATCTGTGGGCCCTCTCGGTAATGCTCATCATTATAAGCCTTGCAATCAATGTGACTAATGTGTTAGTTGCGGGATGAAGCATTAGAGAACGAGTAAAGAGACTTGTCGGTGACGATATTGAACTAGGTATGAAGATACTGACGATCAAATCTTGGGCAAGTAACATACCGATGACAAAGGGAACAACGTATGTAGTTGTGCGGTTTGACCGATAAAGATCTTCGTAGAATATGTAGGAGCCAATATGAGCATCCAGGTTCCGCTATTGGTTATTGATCGGAGATGTGTCTCGATTATGTATACAGAGTTCTCGAGCCCGTAGGGTCCGTACGCTTAACGTTCGATGATAATTTGTATTATGAGTTATGTGATTTGATGACCAAAGTTTGTTCAGAAACCCGGCTGAGATCACGGACATGACGAGGAGTCTCGAAATTGTTGAGACATAAAGATTGATATATTGGAAGGTTATGTTCAGACACCGGAAAGGTTTCGGACATTTTTTGGAGTACCGGGAGGTTACTAGAACCCCCCGAGGGAAGTAGTTGGCCTTAATGGGCTTTAGTGGAAAGGAGAGGAGGGCCGCAGGGTGGCCGCGCTCCCCTGGCAGGTCCGAATTGGACTAGGGAGGGGGCGGCGCCCCCCTCTTTCCTTCTCCCTCTCCTACTCATTCCCTCTCTCCCCTCTTGGAAGAGGAAGGGGACTCCAACTAGGATTGGGAATCCTAGTTGGACTCCCCCTATAGGGGCGCCCCTCCTAGACGCCGGCTTCCTCCCTCCCTCCTTTATATACGGGGGCAGGGGGGCACCCCTAATGGATAAAAATTATTCTCTTAGCCGTGTATGGTGCCCCCCTCCACAGTTTAACACCTCGGTCATATCGTCGTAGTGCTTAGGCGAAGCCCTGCGTCGGTAACATCATCATTACCGTTGCCACACCGTCGTGCTGACGGAACTGTCCCTCGTCCTCAACTGGATCAAGAGCTCGAGGGACGTCATCGTGCTGAACGTGTGCTGAACATGGAGGTGTCATACGTTCGGTACTTGGATTGGTTGGATCTTGAAGACGTTCGACTACATCAACCGCATTACTAAACGCTTCCGCTTTTGGTATACGGGGGTACACGGACACACTCTCCCCTCTTGTTGCTATGTATATCCTAGATAGATCTTGCGTGATTATAGGAAAATTTTAAATTACTGCGTTCCCCAACAGTGGCATCCGAGTCAGGTCTATGTGTAGATGATATATGCACGAGTAGAACACAAAGAGTTGAGGGCGATAATAGTCATACTACTTACCACCAACGTCTTACTTTGATTTGACGGTATTGTTAAATGAAGCGGCCTGGACCGACATTACATGACCGCGTTCATGAGACTGGTTCTACTGACGTGCTTTTGCACATAGGTGGCTGGCGGGTGTCTGTTTCTCCAACTTTAGTTGAATTGAGTGTGACTATGGTCGGTCCTTGTTGAAGGTTAAAACAACACACTTGAAGAAAAGTCATTGTGCTTTTGATGCGTAGGTAAGAACGGTTCTTGCTATAATCCCATAGTAGCCACGTAACACTTTCAATAACAAAGTATAGGACGTCTAACTTGTTTTTGCAGGGCTTGTTGTGATGTGATATGGTCAAGACATGATGAGATATAAATTGTTATATGAGATGATCATGTTTTGTAATAGAGTTATCGGCAACTGGCAGAAGCCAAATGGTTGTCGCTTTATTGTATGAAATGCAATCGCCATGTAATTACTTTACTTTATCACTAAGCGGTAGCGATAGTCGTAGTAGCAATAGTTGGCGAGACGACAACGATGCTACGATGGAGATCAAGGTTTCAAGCTGGTGACGATGGAGATCATGACGATGCTTCGGTGATGGAGATCATGAGCACAATATGATGATGGCGATATCATGTCACATATTGTGATTGCATGTGATGTTTATCTTTTATGCATCTTATTTTGCTTAGTATGGCGGTAGCATTATAAGATGATCCCTTACTCAAATTTCAAGGTATAAGTGTTCTTTCTAAGTATGCACCATTACTACATTTCATCATGCCGAGACACCACATGATGATCGGGTATGATAAGCTCTACGTTCACATACAATAGGTGCAAGCTAGTTTTGCACGTGCAGAATACTCAGGTTAAACTTAGCATATGCAGATATGGCCTCGAAACACTGAGATTGAAAGGTCGAACGTGAATCATATAGTAGATATGATCAACATATAGATGTTCACCGTTGAAAACTACTCTATGTCACGTGATGATCGGACATGATTTAGTTGATTTGGATCACATGATCATTTAGATGACTAGAGGGATGTCTATCTAAGTGGGAGTTCCTAAGTAATATGATTAATTGAACTTTAATTTATCATGATCTTAGTCCTGATAGTATTTTGCAAATTATGTTGTAGATTAATAGCTCGCGTTGTAGCTTCCCTATGTTTTTTAAATGTTCCTAGAGATAACTAAGTTGAAAGATGATAGTAGCAATGATGCAGACTGGGTCCGTGCTCTGAGGTTTATCATCATTGCCGCAAAGAAGAATTATGTCCTTGATGCACCGCTAGGTGACAAACCTATTGCAGGAGCAGATGCAGACATTATGACTACTTGATAGTTTAGTGCACCATGCTTTACGGCTTAGAACCGGGACTTCAAAAATATTTTGAACACCACGGAGCATATGTGATGTTCCAAAGAGATGAAATTGGTATTTCAGACTCATGCCCGTGTTGAGAGGTATGAGACCTATGACAAGTACTTCACCTAAAAGATGGAGGAGAATTGCCCAGCTAGTGAGCATGTGCTCAGAATGTCTGGGTGCTACAATCGCTTGAATCAAGTGGGAGTTAATCTTCCAGATAAGATAGTGATTGGCAGAGTTCTCTAGTCACCATCACCAAGTTACTAGAACTTCATGATGAACTATAATATGCAAGGGATGGCAAAAGCAATTCCCGAGCTCTTCGTGACGCTTAAATCAATGAAGGTAGAAATTAAGAAAAAGCATCAAGTATTGATGATTAAACAAGATCACTAGTTTCAAGAAAAGGGCAAAGGGAAAGAAAGGGAACTTCAAGAAGAATGACAAGCAAGTTGTCACTCCCGTGAAGAAGCCCAAAGCTGGACCTAAGCCTGAAACTGAGTTCTTCTACTACAAAGGAAATGGTCAATGGAAGCGGAGTTACCCCAAATATTTGGTGGATAAGAAGGATGGCAAAGTGAACAAAGGTATATTTGATATACATGTTATTGATGTGTACCTTACTAGTGCTCGTAGTAACCCCTGGGTATTTGATACTTGTTTAGTTGCTAAGATTAGTAACTCGAAATAGGAGTTGCAGAATAAATAGGGACTAGTTGAGGGAGAAGTGATGATGTATTTTGGAAGTGGTTCCAAGATTGATATGATCATCATCGCACAACCCATGTACTTTCGGGATTAGAGTTGAACCAAAATAAATGTTATTTGGTGTTTGCGTTAAAGCATGAATATGATTAGATCATGTTTATTGCAATACAGTTATTCATTTAAGACAGAGAATAATTGTTATTCTATGTACATGAATAAAACCTTCTATGGTCATACACCCATTGTTGATGGTTTATTGAATATCGATCGTAGTGATACACATATTCATAATATTGATGCCAAAAGATGCAAAGTTGATAATGATAGTGCAACATACTTGTGGCACTTCCGTTTAGGTCATATTGGTGTAAAGCGCATGAAGAAACTCCATGCTGACGAGCTTTTGGAATCACCTGATTATGAATCAGTTGATACTTGCGAATCATGCCTTATGGGAAAGATGACTAAATCTCCATTCTCCGAAAAAATGGAACGAGCTAATGACTTATTGGAAATAATACATACCGATGTATGTGGTCCGATGAGTGTTGAGGCTCATGGCTGGTATCATTATGTTCTGACCTTCACAGATGATTTGAGAAGATATGGGTATATCTACTTAATGAAACACAAGTCTGAAATATTTGAAAAGTTCAAAGAATTTCAGAGTGAACTGGAGAATTATTGTAACAAGAAAATAAAGTTTCTACGATCTGATTGTGGAGGTGAGCTACGAGTTTGGCCTTCATTTAAAACAATGTGGAATAGTTTCACAGCTCACGCCACCTGGAACATCACAGCGTAATGGTGTGTCCGAACGTCGTAACCGCACTTTATTAGATACAGTGCGATCTATGATGTCTCTTACCGATTTACCACTATTGTTTTGGGATTATGCATTAGAGACAGCTGCATTCATGATAAACAGGGCACCATCAAAATCTATTGAGGTGACTGTATGAACTATGGTTTGCCAACAAACCTAAGCTGTTTCTTCTTAAAGTTTGGGGCTGCGATGCTTATGTGAAAAAAATTCAACCTGATAAGCTCGAACCCAATTCAGAGAAATGTATCTTCATAGTATACCCAAAAAGAAACTATTGGGTACACCTTCTATCACAAATCCGATGGCAAGATATTCGTTGCTAAGCATGGATCCTTTCTAGAGAAGAGTTTGTCTCAAAAGAAGTGGGTGGGAGATAAGTAGAACTTGATGAGGTAATTGTACCTTCTCCCGAATTGGAAATTAGTTCATCACAGAAATCAGTTTCAGTGATTCCCACACCAATTAGTGAAGACGCTAATGATGATGATCATGAAACTTTAGATCAAGTTACTACCAAACCTCGTAGGCCAACCAGAGTACAGTCCACACCAGAGTGGTATGGTAATCCTATTTTGGAAGTCATGTTACTAGACCATGATGAACCTACGAACTATGAGGAAGCGATGACGAGCCCAGATTCCGCGAATTGGCTTGAGGCCATGAAATCTGAGATGAGATCCATGTATAAGAACAAAGTATGGACTTTGGCGGACTTGCCCAATGATCGGCAAGCCATAGAAAATAAATGGATCTTAAAGAGGAAGACGGACGCAGATAGTAGTATTACTATCTACAAAGCTTGGCTTGTCGCAAAAGGTTTTCGACAAGTTCAAGATGTTGACTACAATGAGATTTTCTGAACAGTAGTGATGCTTAAATCCATCCGAATCATGTTGGCAGTTACCATATTTTATGAAATCTGGCAATTGGATCTCAAAATTGCATTCCTTAAATGGACATTTCTTAAAGAAGAATTGTATATGATGCTGTTGACACCAGATTTTGGCGTGGTCGAAAACATAATTAAGAAAGACTCAAATGGAAAAGTGCTTAAAGTAAGAAAGTTCCGTATCGTCAAAAGGAAAAACTTTGATATTGGGCCATAGCCACCCGGTCTCATCTCTAAGGCCGAAGTTGCGTTCGAAGTACTAAGATTTTGTATCCAGAACACTATTCGGCTGCTTACGCCCCCAAGATGACCTCATATGAGAATACTATCTACACTAATTTTCTTCGTCTCGTCGAAACGGTTGATTTTGATATAACAATCATCTCAATCCGAGTTCATATGCAGAAGTTAGAGCAATCCGAATACAGCCCTATCACGAGCCAAAAGTGGCGCGCCCCACCAAACACCCTGTCTGATGGGTACCGCGAATAATAGCCTGTTTTGCCCGAGCGATTTGATCCTCAAGATGACCTCTGGTCAAAAAACGTTCAACATAAAAGTTGTTCGTCTCGTTGAAACAGTTAAGATTGCTTTTGGTCCCGTTTCCATCCGAGGTCGTTTACCACCTCAAAATTTACCCGCAAGGTGCAGCCAGTTTAAACCGAACGATTTTGGAGAGTTCGAACAAAAGCAATCCGAATTTCACTAGGGTTTTGGACGTGAATCCAAGCCTTTTCCTTGCACGGAAAGTCCAGCCGCCTCTTATATACCTAAGGGGTGACGGCCGATTGAACAACACACAATCGACAAAATCATCTACCACTTTTTATCTTTTATCTTTTCTCCTTAACCCTAGTTCTTCTTCTTCCTCGTCTTCGTGTGTTCTTCTTGTTGCAGGGCAGCGAACCACAAGGCCCTAGGGGCAATCAGGTCGACCTAGGGCAGCCCATAGCCGCCGCATGCCCTGACGGGGTCCCTCCCGGGCGTGTGGGGTTTCGGGTCTTCAAAAGCTCCCACCGGATTTCTTGCGTACCGCGCTTCCGGACGGGTCTCCTTCGACGTGAGCTGCGGTGCATCATCCCTAGCATCGAGGGTACACGGTGACGTGTTCGTGTGCGAGCACACTTTTTGGCGACTCTACTAGGGATCAAGCTTTGAACGGTCTCCGGCCCGTTCTTGCTACGAAGAGATCGTCATCTAGGGTTTGACATCTACGAAGGTAATATGAATACCCAATTCACTTGTGTAGATCCAAATTCGGCTGCTAGATCGTCTAATGATCATAATGTGTCGGCTAGCCCTAGTTTTATCAATCATGTATCTAATTATGTGCAACAGCCGATTCAGAATAATATTCATGCTTCAACTTCATATAACTTCAGCAACAAGCAACATATGTATCCCAACTCACATGCATTGGCAACCCCACAAATCTATATGCCGATGAACAACATGATGAGTTCGGTTAATCAAGTTGAGACACCCCATGTAGGAACTTACAATAGGATGCAACAAAGTGTTTCAACTTTTTATTCATCGGCAAATAACTTGCAGTTTGTTAATCCAAATGTGCGGGTGGATAGGGAATTGGCCATGCTACTACTAGTTTTTCGGCCAATTACCCTCAAACATCATATGCTACACCTCACGCTACTAATTTTCTGGCACCATACGCAACTGTTGATGTCCATAATTCGGCTCCACACCTTCATGGTCATGGCCGAATAAGTGAAACTTCTACAGGAGCACAAATGCCTTCACCTACTACCGTAGCATATCATGTCCCCCCCAACACAATTACAGAATTTCGGTGACATATCATTACCGAAAGAGTCCAAAAGTGTCGGGGGGCAATTCTATCCAGATTGGGTCATTAAGAAAAATCTTACGTCTTTTTGGGACGAATGCAATGTTGTTCTACACGAATTAATAAAAGAGGGAAGGTCTATTAATTCTACTGCAATCCAAGCTAAATTATGCCAAAAAGAGAAAGCATTGCGTGTGGATAGAATTGTCAAAAAAGGTGGTGATTCAGATAACAAAGTTAGTTCGACTATTGAAAAGACCGAATCACATATTACGTATGCCGAATCTTTTCTAGAAAAACAGGACGACAAAGTGTTGGGGATCTATTCGAAAGAGGAACAACATATCGTTCAAGTAACACAACCATCATGCTCTCCCAACGTATTTGAAAAGGTATGTCTAGCAAGTGATTTACCTATCTTTCGATTTGGTCGCAACTTTATTGTTGATGCTTCTATAAGAAAAATTCTCATAAGTAATTTTGAAAGACTAATGAAGAAGAGAAATTTACTTGTTAGCAATAAAACTGTTATAGAGCATATTGGTCAACCTATTGTGCCATTTATAAAGACCGGTAGTGACCTATTATTGCAGAAAAAGTTTTCCCCATTGCTTTATCAAAATTTTATATCTAATTGGGTAGCTTTGCTTGTTTCATACTTGGCTTGCACTTGGTCTCAATTAAGACATGTGCATTCTAACTATTTTTGTTTCAGAAATTTAAAGCCAATGTCAAATTCTTTTGAGAAATCCGATGCTAATATATTATCTTATCCAAATACATCGGAGATAGGCTGCAAAACATAATGCATAGCCGAATGAGCATATTCCAAATTTGAACCTTTCGTTTTCTAAACTCTAAAACTGTTTGCAAACCAAGATCGGCTAGAAAACAAGAAGTGTACCTTCAATTCAAGCATGAGTGATCAAATATTTGATTTGTTGCTGAAAAATAATTACATTAGTGTTCTTGATCACCATGTGAAGCCACCAATCCAAGGACGAATGTATTGCAAGTTGCATGATTGGTCCAAGCATAATTTTGAGGATTGCAACATGTTTCGTCAAATAGTTAAATTGGCCATTGATAAAGGACGATTAAAATTTGTTGAAACACCAAGGGCTGACCAGTCTATTCCGATTGGTCCTAATGGAAAAAAGTTTTTGAATCGGCTGCTTCAAGACGATTCCTTTAAAGATGAGAAGGTAAAAACTACAGGTGATGGGATAAATCATTCAAGTAAAGAAGTTGTTCAAGAGCACAATGAAAATATTCTTGAAGGCATGAGTTCCATCGAAGCTACAACAGAGACGCCAAGGACTGGGGGGCAACAAGAAAATCCAAAGATAGGTGCAAGCACAACCAAAGAAAATAAAGGCCGACGTAAGCACAAAGGTAAAAGGCCAAAAGTCACTTTTGCACAACTATTGGAAAAATATCAGAAGATAAGTGCGGAGAACAGTGCTTATCGGCCAACGAATGCAAAAGCATCAAGATCACCCCCTAGGCGCAAATCCAAGGATCAATATTGGCAAGAAGAGAATATGAATGCAACTTGTTCATATCCTTATTTTGGGCCGCCAATGACAATGTCGTGGATGGCTCCCTATGCTCACGTAAATCCATATCCATCATGGGACAAGTATAAGGCACATTCTCAATATTATTATAAACCAACTCGCCAGTATTATGCAGCTCCAAGAAGACCAACGTTCATTGAGCAGTCATATGTTCAAGACCGTTTCAATAAAAAAAATCAGTCCGGAGCACAAGGAAGAATAAGGAGGTGGTTGAGCAAGTCTACCGTGTCAAAAGGGATGGTCGTAAGAGTGCCACTTAAGATATGATCTGAAAAGACAAAGAGCCAATTACAGTGTCAGCATTGGCTACAAAAGGCAATGAGGCAAGTCAATCAAGTGCCAAATCTGAAGGGCGGAAGTTGAGAGTGGACAAGGTAAAACAAGAATTGCCATTACTTCAAACAAAATTGCAGTCGGGGTGCCCACTCGGCTTATCATATTGGAAAAAGAAGAAGTTGCCAAAGCTTAGTGCACAAGAACTTGAAAAGAGAAACATGGCATGGGTTGCCAAAGGAAGTATTCAAAATAAGAATTATGTGCAAACTTTCTTTACAAGGAGTGCGGCAAAGGTGAAGAAGGAAAAGAGTGAAAACTATGAAGGACCAACCCGAAGGTTTCAACATCTTCGGTCCACACATTATCCTATTTCTTCAACAATGACGTTGATGCCTATGCCATGGAATTTGTCATCAGGTATGATTAGTTACCCTCAATGGGTTTATGTTAATCCATGGATGCAATATAATTTCTTACATCATGAAAGGGTATTACCAAATCATCATGTGTTTGATTAGCTTCACTTTTGTTGCTAATCTAAATGGCCGATATATACTTATCGTCCTAAGCACGTACAAATGACTGATGAAGTGTTGACATCATCCTTAGAAAGAGCATTGTGCAAGTTATTTTTTGGCATGCAAGCTTTGCCGAAAAATAGGGGGGCATGTGTTGACACCAGATTTTGGCATGGTCGAAAACATAATTAAGAAGGCCTCAAATGGAAAAGTGCTTAAAGTAAGAAAGTTCCGTATCGTCAAAAGGACAAACTTTGATATTTGGGCCATAGCCACCCGGTTTCATCTCTAAGGCGGAAGTTGCGGTCGAAGTAATAAGATTTTGTATCCAGAACACTATTCGGCTGATTACACCCCCAAGATGACCTCATATGAGAAAACTATCTACTCAAATTGTCTTCGTCTCGTCGAAATAGTCGGTTTTGATATAAAAATCGTCGCAATCCGAGTTCATATGCAGAAGTTAGAGCAATCCGAATATATCCCTATCACGAGCCAAAAGTGGCGTGCCCCACCAGACACCCTGTCTGATGGGTAGCGCGAATAACAGCCTGTTTTGCACGAGCTATTTGACCCTCAAGATGACCTGTGACCAAAAAATGTTCAACATAAAAGTTGTTCGTCTCGTCGAAATGGTCAAGATATCTTGTGGGCTCATTTCCATTCGAGGTCGGTTAGCACCTCAAAAGTTGCCCGCAAGGTGCAGCAAGTTTAGACCGAAATTTTTTGGAAAGTTCGGACGAAACAAATCCGAATTTGACTAGGGTTTTTGGACGTGAATCCAAGCCTTTTCCTTGCACGGGAAGTCCAGCCGCCTCTTATATACCTAAGGGGTGACGGCCAATTGAACAACACACAATCGACAAAATCATCTACCACTTTTTATCTTTTATCTTTTCTCCTTAACACTAGTTTTTCTACTTCCTCGTTCTTCGTCTGTTCTTCTTGTTGCAGGACAACGAACCACGAGGCCCTAGGGGCGATGTGGTCGACCTAGGGCAAATCATAGCCGCCGCGCAGCCTGACGGGGTCCCTCCCGGGCGTGTGGGGTTTCGGGTCTTCAAAAGCTCCCTCCGGATTGCTTGTGTACCGCGCTTCCGGACGGGTCTCCTTTGACGTGAGCTGCGGTATATCACCCTCGGCGTCGAGGGTACACGGTGACGTGTTCGTGTGCGAACACACTTTTTGGCGACTCCGCCGGGGAACACGTGTGTTCACACACGAACACGTCACCGTGTACCCTCGACACCGCGGGTGATGCACCGCAGCTCACGTCGAAGGAGACCCGTCCGGAAGCGTGGTACGCAAGCAATCCGGCGGGCGCTTTTGAAGAATCGAAAACCCACACGCCCGGGAGGGACCTCGTCAGGGCGCGCGGCGGCTATGGGCTGCCCTTGGTCGACCTGGTCGCCCCTAGGGCCTCGTGGTCCGCTGCCTTGCAACAAGAAGAACAGACGAAGAACGAGGAAGAAGAAGAACTAGGGTTAAGGAGAAAAGATAAAAGATAAAAAGTGGTAGATGATTTTGTCGATTGTGTGTTGTTCAATCGGCCGTCACCCCTTAGGTATATAAGAGGCTGTTGGACTTCCCGTGCAAGGAAAATGCTTGGATTCATGTCCGAAACCCTAGTCAAATTCGGATTGGTTTTGTCAAAACTTTCCAAAACTGTTCGGTTTAAACTGGCTGCATCTTGCGGGTAATTTTTGAGGTGGTAAACCACCTCGGATGGAAACGAGCCCAAAAGAAATATTGACCATTTCGATGAGATGAACAACTTTTATGTTGAACATTGTTTGATCAGAGGTCATCCTGAGGGTCAAATCGCTTGTGCAAAATAGGTTGTTATTCGCGCTACCCATCAGACAGGGTGTGTGGTGGGGCGCACCACTTTTGGCTCGTGATAGGGCTGTATTCGGATGGCTCTAACTTCTGCATATGAACTCGGATTGGGACGATTGTCATATCAAAATCAACCATTTCGACGAGATGAAGACAATTCGTGTAGATAAATTTCTCATATGAGGTCATCTTGGGGGTAATCAGCCGAATAGTGTTCTGGATAAAAAAATCTTAGTACTTCGAACGCAACTTCGGCCTTAGAGATGAGACCGGGTGGCTATGGCCCAAATATCAAAGTTTGTCCTTTTGATGATACAGAACTTTCTTACTTTAAGCACTTTTCCATTTAAGGCCTTCTTAATTATGTTTTCGACCATGCCAAAATCTGGTGTCAACGGATGCAACCAGAAGGTTTTGTCGGTCCTAAAGGTACTAACAAAGTGTGCAAGCTCCAGCGATCCATCTATGGACTGGTGCAAGCATGAGTTGGAATATACGCTTTGATGAGTTGATCAAAGCATATAGGTTTATATAGACTTGCGGTGAAGCCTTTCTGATAAGTATATGTAAATGACATATTGTTGATTGGAAATGATGTAGAATTTTCTGTAAAGCGTAAAGGAGAGTTTGAAAGGAGATTTTCAAAGAAAGACCTCGGTGAAGATGCTTACATATTGAGCATCAAGATCTATAGAGATAGATCAAGGCACTTGATAAGATTTTTTCAATGAGTACATACTTTTACAAGATTTTGAAAGAGTTCAAAATGGATCAGTCAAAGAAGGAGTTCTTGCCTGTATTACAAGGTGTAAAGTTGAGTAAGACTCAAAGCCTGACCACGGCAGAAGATAGAAAGAGAATGAAAGTCATTCCCTATGCTTGAGTCATAGATTCTATAAAGGATTCCATGCTATGTACCAGACTAGTTGTGTGCCTTGCTATGAGTTTGGCAAGGGGGTACGATAGTGATCCAGGAGTGGACAACTGTATAGCGGTCGAATTTATCCTTACTTACCTAAGAGGATTAAGGAAGTATTTCTCGGTTATGGAGGTGATAAAGAGTTCGTCGTAAAGAGTAACGTTGATGTAAACTTTACACCAATCTAGTTGACTATGAGTCTCAATCTGGATACATATTGAAAGTGGGAGCAATTAGCTAGAGTAGCTCCATGCAGTGCATTGTAGACATAGAAAATTTGCAAAATACATACGGCTCTAAATTTAGCAGACCCGTTGACTAAACTTCTCTCACAAGCAAAACATGATCACACCTTAGTACTCTTTGGGTGTTAATCACATAGCGATGTGAGCTAGATTATTGACTCTAGTAAACCCTTTGGTTGTTGGTCACATGGCGATGTGAACTATGGGTGTTAATCACATACAGATGTGAACTATTGGTGTTAAATCACATGGTGATGTGAACTAGATTATTGACTCTAGTGCAGGTGGGAGACTGAAGGAAATATGCCCTAGAGGCAATAATAAAGCTGCTATTTATATTTCCTTATATAATGATAAATGTTTATTATTTATAGTAGAATTGTATTAACCGGAAACTTAGTACATGTGTGAATACATAGACAAAACAAATTGTCCCTAGTATGCTTCTACTTGACTAGCTCGTTAATCAAAGATGGTTATGTTTCCTGACTATAGACATGTGTTGTCATTTGATGAACGAGATCACATCATTAGAGAATGATGTGATGGACAAGACCCATCCGTTAGCTTAGCATTATGATCGTTAAGTTTTATTGCTATTGCTTTCTTCATGACTTATACATGTTCCTCTAACAATGAGATTATGCAACTCCCGAATACCGGAGGAACACCTTGTGTGCTATCAAACATCACAATGTAACCGGGTAATTATAAAGATGCTCTACAGGTTTCTCCAAAGGTGTTTGTTGGGTTGGCATAGATCGAGAGTTGGATTTGTCACTTCATGTATCGGAGAGGTATCTCTGGGCCCTCTTGGTAATGGTCGTCACTATAAGCCTTGCAAGCAATGTGACTAATGAGTTAGTTGCGGGATGAAGCATTACAGAACGAGTAAAGAGACTTGCCGGTAACGAGATTGCACTAGGTATGAAGATACAGACGATCGGATCTCGGGCAAGTAACATACCGATGACAATGGGAACAACGTATATAGTTATGCGGTTTGACCGATAAAGATCTTCATAGAATATGTAGGAGCCAATATGAGCATCTAGGTTCCACTATTGGTTATTGGTCAGAGATGTGTCTCGATCATGTCTACATAGTTCTTGAGCCCGTATGGTCCGCATGCTTAACGTTCGATGACGATTTGTATTATGAGTTATGTGATTTGATGACCGAAATTTGTTCGGAGTCCAAGATGAGATCACGGACATGACGAGGAGTCTCAAAATGGTTGTGACATACAGATTGATATATTGGAAGGTTATGTTTGGACACAGGAATGGTTTGGAAAGAGTTCGGACATTTTTCGGAGTACCGGGAGGTTGCCGGAACCCCCTCAGGGGAAGTAGTGGCCCTTAATGGGCTTTATTAGAAAGGAGAACAGGGATGCAGGGTGCCCCCCCCTTGGCAGATCCGAATTGGACTAGGGAGGGGGCGGCGCCCCCTCTTTCCTTCTCCCTCTCCTACTCCTTCCTTCCCTCCCCTCTTGGAAAAGGAAGGGGGCTCCACTATAGGCACGCCCCTCCAGGCCGTCGGCCTCCTCCCTCCCTCCTTTATATACGGGGGCAGGGGGCACCCCAAAGGATAACAATTATTCTCTTAGCCGTGTGCGGTGCCCCCCTCCACAGTTTAACACCTCGGTCATATCGTCATAGTGCTTAGGCAAAGCCCTGCGCCGGTAACATGATCATAACCATCGCCATGTCGTCGTGCTGACGGAACTGTCCCTCGTCCTCAACTGGATCAAGAGATCAAGGGAGTCATCGTGCTGAACGTGTGCTGAACATCGAGGTGCTATACGTTCGGTACTTGGATCGGTTGGATCGTGAAGACGTTCGACTACATCAACCGCGTTACTAAACACTTCCGCTTTCGGTCTACGAGGGTACACGGACACACCCTCCTCTCTTGTTGCTATGCATCTCCTAGATAGATCTTGCGTGATCGTAGGAAATATTTGAATTACTGTGTTCCCTAACATTAGTTACCCCTCAACCTACTGCACCTACTGAAAATATTGGTTATGAAATTCCTTCGGGTATGATAGAACAGCCGCTAGTTAATCCTTATGCAGGAGATGGAACTAAACATCCTGATATGCATTTGATATATGTGGATGAAATTTTTGGATTATTTAAGCCTGCAGGTTTACCCGGAGATGAAGCTAAGAATAAGGATTTCCATTTATGTTTGAAGGAAAAGCATTGGGATGGTATAGGCTATGCAATGATATTGGATCCTGGAATTGGAATAGATTGAAATTGGAATTTCACCAAAAAAATTATCCTATGCATCTAGTTCATCATGATTGGAATTGTATGTATAAATTTTGGCCTTGTGAAGGATAAAGTATTGCTCTAGCTTGGCGGAGGCTTAAGTCAATGCTATATTCATGCCCCAATCATGAGCTCTCAAGAGAAATTATTATTCAGAATTTTTATGCTTGGCTTTCTCATGACGATCGGTCCATGCTCGGTACTTCTTGTAATGGTTCTTTTATGAAGAAGACTATTGAATTCAGGAGGGATCTTTTAGAAATAATTAAACGCAACTCTGAAGATTGGGAACTCGACGAAGGTAAAGAGTCAGGTATTAAGCTTGAGTTTGATTGTGTTAAATCTTTTATGAATAGCGATGCTTTTCAAAAGATTAGCACTAAATATGGACTTGACTCTGAGATAGCAGCGTCTTTCTGTGAATCATTTTCTACTCATATCAATCTCCCTAAGGAGAAGTGGTTTAAATATCACCCGCCTGCTAAAGAAGAAACTGAAGAACCCTGCATAGCTAAAGATGAAACTATCATTTACAATGTTGACCCAGTTGTTCCTACTGCTTATATTGAAAAACCACCTTTCCCTGTTAGGATAAAGGAACATGCCAAGGTTTCAACCATGCTCAATAAAAGTTATATTAGGGCACATAAATCTGCTGAAAAAATTAAAGTAGAACCTAGTGTTGCTATGGTTGAAGATCTCCTAGTAGAGAATATTGATGGGCATGTTATTTACTTCTGTGAGGAAGCTGCCAGAATTGCCAAACCCGATGAAAAAGATAAATAGACCTGTTGTTGGCATGCCTGTTGTCTCAGTTAAAATAGGAGATCATTTTTATCATGGTTTATATGACCTAGGTGCTAGCGTGAGTGCTATTCCTTTTACTTTATATCAAGAAATCATGAATGACATAGCACCTGCTGAAATAGAAGACATATATGTTACTATTGAACTTGCTAATAGGGACATCATCACACCACTTGAGATTGTTAGAGATGTTGAAGTCTTGTGTGGGAAAATAAAATACCCTACAGATTTTCTAATTCTTGGTTCCCCACAAGATGACTGATGTCCTGTTATCTTTGGTAGACCTTTCTTGAACATTGTCAATGCTACTATAGATTGTCATAATAAAACTGTTAGTGTTCATTCTGGTGATGAGTCTCATGAATTAAATTTCTCCAAGTTTAATAGACAACCTCATAATAAAGAATTACCTAGTAAGGATGAAATAATTGGTCTTGCTTTTATTGATGTGCCTCCTACTGATCCACTAGAATAATATTTGCTAGACAATGAAATTGATATGCATATGCACGAAAGAAATGAAATAGATAAAATTTTATTTGAACAATGACCTCTGCTTAAACACAATTTTCTTATTGAAACTCTAGGAGGTCCTCCTCCACCAGAAGTTGATCCTGTGTTTGAATTAAAATAATTTCCTGACACTTTGAAATATTCTTATTTTGATGACAAAAAGATATATCATGTTATTATTAGTACTAACCTTCCAGAACATGAAGAAGAAAGATTGTTGAAAATTCTGAAGAAACATCGTGCTGCTATTGGATATACTATAGATGATCTTAAGGGCATTAGTCCCACTCTTTGTCAGCACAAAATTAATATAGAACCTGATGCTAAATCCGTTGTTTATCATCAACGACGTCTGAATCCTAAGATGAAAGAAGTGGTAAGAACTGAAATACTAAAGCTTTTGGAAGAAGGTATAATCTATCCCATAGCTGACAGCAGATGGATATGTCCCGTTCATTGTGTCCCTAAGAAAGGAGGTATTACTGTTGTTCCAAATGACAAAAATGAACTTATTCCACAAATGATTGTTACTGGTTATAGGATGGCAATTGATTTTAGAAAATTAAATAAAGCAACTAGAAAGGATAAATACCCCTTGCCTTTTATTGATCAAATGTTAGAAAGATTATCAAATCACACACACTTTTGCTTCCTTGATGGATATTCTAGTTTTTCTCAGATACCTGTTTCACAACATGATCAAGAGAAAACCAATTTTACTTCCATTTTGGAACTTATGCTTATAGATGTATGCCTTTTGGTTGATGCAATGCACCTGCAACATTTCAAAGATGTATGACTGTGTTATTCTCTGACTTTTCTGAAAAGATTATTGAGGTTTTCATGGATGATTTTTCTGTTTATGGAACTTCTTTTGATGATTGCTTGAGCAATCTTGATCGAGTTTGCAGAGATGTGAGGAAACTAAGCTTGTATGAATTGGGAGAAGTGCCACTTTATGCTTAATGAAGGTATTGTCTTGGGGCATAAACTTTTTGAACGAGGTATTGAGGTGGATAAAGCCAAAGTTGATGCAATTGAGAAAATGCCATGTCCCAGAGATATCAAAGGTATTCGTAGTTTCCTCGGTCATGCTGGTTTCTATAGGAGGTTTGTCAAAGACTTCTCTAAAATTTCTAGGCCTCTTACAAATCTTTTACAAAAGGATGGTCCATTTGTTTTTGATGATGATTATGTAGAAGCCTTTGAAACACTTAAGAAAGCCTTAATTTCCGCACCTATTGTTCAACCACCTCATTGGAACTTGCCTTTTGAAATTATGTGTGATGCTAGTGAGTATGCTGTTGGTGTTGTTCTAGGAGAAAGAGTTGATAAGAAATTAAATGTTATCCATTATGCTAACAAAACTCTAGACAATGCCTAAAGAAATTATGCTACTATTGAAGAAGAATTTTTAGCGGTTGTGTTTGCTTGTGAAAAATTTAGATCTTACATTGTTGATTCTAAAGTTATTGTTCACACCGATCATGCTACTATTAGATATCTTATGGAAAAAAAGATGCTAAACCTAGACTCATTAGGTGGGTTCTCTTACTAAAAGAATTTGATCTACACATAACTGATAGAAAAGGAGTTGAGAATCCCGTAGCTGATAACTTGTCTAGGTTAGAAAATATTCTTGATGATCTACAACCTATTAATGATAGATTTCCTGATGAAAAACTGGCTGCAATAAATGTTTCTCATAATACTCCTTGGTATGCTGACTATGATAATTATATTGTTGCTAAATACTTACCACCTAGTTTCACATATCAACAAAAGAAAAAAATTCTTCTATGATTTAAGACATTACTTTTGGGATGACCTACATCTTTATAAAAAAGGAGTAGATGGTATTATTAGTCGTTGTGTACCTGAGCATGAACAGGAACAAATCCTATGGAAATGTCACTCCGAAGCTTATGGAGGGCATCATGCGGGAGATAGAACTGCTCATAAGGTATTGCAATCTGGTTTTTATTAGTCTACTCTCTTCAAGGATGCCCGTAAGTTTGTTTTATCTTGTGATGAATGTCAACGAATTGATAATATCAGTAAGCGTCAACAAATTCCTATGAATTATTCACTTGCTGTTGAACCATTTTGTCGGGGAAACTGATCCACGAACACCTATGGGACCGGCGGACTGAGCCCCTTTCGGTTCGGCGGGGGGCGGAGATCGCACGAAGGGCGGATCGAGGCGAAGCACACGAGCAGTTTACCCAGCTTCGGAGCTCTCCGGAGAGATAACACTCCTACTGCTGCATGTCTGAGTGTATTGAGTTCTTGCTCGGGAGCGCTAAGTGCTACAGTACACACTAGCTGCTAACAAGACCGAGCGTGAGTGTTTTTCTGCCTTCGAACCCCCCTCTACATTGCGCATGGGCCTCCTTTTATATGCTAAAGGGGTCTCCGACAGGTGGCAACGTAGACAAGGGTAAAAATGGAAAAGGAATTGCGGTTGGTACAACTACCTGTACAGTGTATCATACCTAACCCTGACGGCAGGGGACAAAGGCATTAAATGCCCATCTACGTCGCCCAAATAGTGCAAAAAGGGACCGTCAGGGACGCCACCGCTTGCCACGATGGCAATCTTGTCAGCGTCGCTTGCCACCGCGCACCGCTGGCCGCACAGCCTCTTGCCACGCGCGCCTGGAAAGGTCCCAGGGCGACACGTTGGTGGATGTGCTGGAGCGCGGGTACAGAGTGGTAGCTTGCCGCGGCAAGCGCCTTGCCGCGGTCGTTGTCTTGTCGCGTCCGGAAGCTTGTCGCTCACCGGGCCTCGCCGGGACGCGTGGCGCGTCGCGGCAAGTTCCTTGAGATGCCTTGGTTGGCCTTCCCGGCAAGCTCCTCTTGCCGGGGCCTTGTCTCCTTGGCTTGAATACTTTGTTCTTGAATGGCTCCAAAGGAACCACGGAGGACCTTGGCGGTCACCCGGCAAGCCTTGCCGCGGGGTGCTGCAACTGCCCGTGCACAAGTTCGGGATACTAGGGTACCCCTACTCTAGTACACCGACAGGAGCCCCCGGGCCTGGGCCACACACGGTGCCGAGCGCTGTTGGGCCAGGCCCAAAACAGGGCACGGGCACGCGCGGCCTGGGTTACGCTGTATCTCACTCTGTATCCACCGCGCCCTCCTCGAACGGCACGCGTCGAATGCGGCGTCGTGGGAGAGATCGTGGGTGGTTTCTTTATTCGGAAAGACGGAACGTCTGCCCCCTCCCTCTTTATAAGCAGGGGAAACAGGGGCAGTTCGCCCATCTCGCCGGTTGCTATTCCAATCTCAAAAACCTCCGCCGCTCCCCCCTTCTTCCCAAAGCTGAAAGAGAGCAGCGCTCCGCCCCCCATCGCCACCGGCACCACCAAGGCCGTCGATCTCTCTCACCACCTCCGCCATGGCTCCGAAAGCCGGGAAGGTTGTGAAGTCGGCCGAGGCGCAGCGGCTCGCGGCGCTGCGAAAGGAGCGGGCAACCTTCCCCCCTCAGCTCGCCGCGAAGGAGCTGAGGGAGTATTACTACCTCTTCTGGTCGACGGAGACGCGAGCGCATCCGCGCACGGAGGTACTCTCAGCTGCCGCTTCGGAACTGGCTCCGAATGGATATCCCTTCTTCGCGTTGTTCTTCTACTGCGGGCTCTGCCCGCCTTTCTCTGAGTTTTTCTGTGACATTATGAACACCTACGGGTTCCGCCTCCTTGACTTCACCCCCAACGCCGTTCTGACCATGGCAGTTTTCGCACATCTCTGTGAAAACTTTGTCGGAGTCTATCCAAATGTAGCTCTTTTTCGCCACTTCTTTATGCCCCGAGTTGAGAGAGGGGAGCCTTTATCCTGCGGAATCGCCTGGATCTCGAGAACTGGCAAGAAGGAAGCTTATCTGGAGGGAGAGCTCCGCAGCAAGTGAGATGAATGGAGAGCAGACTGGTGCTGGATAGTCGAGGAGAACCCGCAGCCATTTACCGCCCAGTGCCAAGCCCAGTAGCGAGCGGCAACGATTGGAGCAACGTGGCCCCGGAAGACGATAGGCAGAAGATTGCTGTCACCCGGATCCTACGCCTCAGGCTTGCCGGGCTCACTGTAGGCGCCGTTGGTGCAGATTTTCTTCGCCGCCGCATCGCCCCCCTGCAGGAGAGGAGGAGACCTGCCTGGGAGTTCCAGAATGCGGCGGATATCATGAGGCTGCGCCCGGGCCTCAACTTCAACTTCACTGTCCTGGAACTGGACGCGATGCTCCTGGAACTATTCAAGCACGATCCTCAACATCCTGAAGTGTTCAGGTTGCCGAGGGGTGTCGTTCCGCTGTGCAACAACTCCTCGCTCGACCACATCCGTGCAATGATGCCGCTGTGCGATTCGCATGGAATTGTCCCAACTTGGCAAGAGCCTGCAGACAACATCGTGCAGGAGTTCTTTGACGGCTTGGTAGAAGTGCCGGTCCGCTCCGATGAACAGAAGAGCCTTACTCGCGACACCACCGATGCGGAGATGCAGCGCATCGCCACTAGGCTGGAAGAGGCGGCAGCAGCCGCTGCCGCGGGCGAGTTTGGATTCACCGTGGAGGAGGCAGAGGCAACAGAGGCGGCAAGCCTTGTCGAGCGAGAGGAGCTTGCCGGTGAGGGAGAGCTTGTCGGGCCTGAAGCTGAGTCGAGCGAGCCCGCCGAGGGCGCGAGCGACTCGTTGAAGATCGACTCCTTCTCTTTCTCACCTTCAGACAGCTCGCCGCAAGCGGAGCCCCCAGATCCACCAAGAAGGCATCTCCGCAAGGCCGGGGATGTAGCGGGGCGGCAGACGGGTCAACAGCCGCCGCGCCGTGCGACGCGCTCCACCGTGGCAAGCACTGTTGCCGCGGGAGCACCTCATGCCGCTGCGGCAACTGGAGCGGGGCCCTCCTGGACCACCGTTTCTGCTCCCGCCAAGCGGCTAAGGGAACCTACTCCTCCGCCTTGTCGCGCCGAAGGTGGGCCGGACTTCGACCTCTCCGCGCTCAGCTCCGACGAGGAAGAGGAAGAGTAAGATTCTTTGTTGTACTTGTAGTTCTTCAATTCTTGCTATTTTGTCTTGTATCTGATTTGCTTTACTCCGAACCCATTCCTTTTCAGGACTCTGGCCCAGAGAGCGACGAAGAGAGCCAAGGCCTCGGTGATTGTCATCAAGGACGAACCCACCGTGACAGCAGGGGGTGTGTCCGAGACCACCTTGCCGGACCCGGCAACTATTCCCCAAAGCAGCCCCCAGCGCAGCCCCCAGCGTAAGTATATGGTTTACTTCCTGCTGTTAGGCGCGCATGGGTGCTCTTTCTTTGCTAACATCTGACTATTGGTTTGCGTAGGAGCAGAGCAGTCTCACCAGGAGTGCCCGGAAGCCGCTCCTGACATGCCATCTGCTTCGACTACACCACCAAGGGAGGATTCCGTGGCAAGGGAGCGTTCTTCGGCAAGGGAGAATTTTCCGGTAAGGGAGAAGTCTCCGGCAAGGGACAGTTCTCCGGCAAGGGACAACACCAGCGACCCCCCGGTGGCGGAGACCACGACTGTAGATCCTCGTGCAGGTAATCCTCTTGCTTGAAAACTTCCCTTGGGTTCTTCTTCTTCTGATTTTCTTTTTGAATATTTGCTTGACTTTTCTCCCTTTTCCAGTCGTCAGGTTCAGCTGCCACGGAGCCGATGGAAACCGAGGTCGCCGGCGAGGAGAACGCGTGCGGCAATACCGATGACGCCGCTGTCACCGAAGAAGAAACCGGCGCTGATGGCCCCGCCGGCGGAGAGGCCGCCAAAGCTGCCGCCGCAGAAGCTGGCGAGGGGTCCGGCGATCGCACTGACGGCCCCGAGGCCGCAGGAGCATCAGGCGCTACACCGACTGCCGATCCCTCCGCCACTGCTGCAGCGTCAGGCTCCCAAGAGCCCCAGCCCGGCGCCTATTTGAAGGCCGGCGATGGCATCTTCATCAAGCTCCCCTGGGCGTCGAGCTCCAGGGCGCCGATCGAAGGAGAAATCTTTGATGAAGAGTTGCTCGCCTCCGCTGGGCTGACGCTGGTCGACGCGCCGAGCAGCAGCAGCGGCGAGCCTGAGGAGGAGCAGCTGCTGCGGAAGCTGTTGTCGCTCTACCGCGCCCGACAGGCCAAGCTGGTATCCCGAGAAGCGCTTGTCGCGAAGGCGGGAATAGATATCGAGAAGCGCGCGGAGGAGCTCCAGGGCCTCGACCAGGAAGCTCTCCGGTCCCTGGCAGAGGAGCAGGAGCAACTCGCCGAGGAGCGGAAAGCCTTCCTCCTCAAGAAGGCTGAAGTTGAAGAGCAACAGCGGCTTGCTGCCGAGAAGCTGTGTGCGCAGGAAGGCGAGTTGGCGCAGCGGAAGGTTAACCTTGACAGCCACGAGGAGGAGCTTGCCGCGCGCGAGCAAACATTCGGTGGGGCTCTCAAGGAAGCAGAGGATGCTGCCGCAGCTGCCGAGGCCGCCAAGAAGGAACGGAGACAAAGGTGGCGCAGCTGGAGGCCGATCTCAAGGTGAGCGGCGAGGAGCTTGCTGCGCTCAAGCGTGAGCGCGAGAAGGACGCCTACACCCTTGGCGAGCTGCAGGGTCGTCTCGCCGAGAGGAGTAAGGAGCTTAGCGCCGCCAAGGACTCCAACGCAGATCTTGAGTTGAAGCTGACTACTTTGACCAAGACGCTGGACGGTGCCAGGGAGCAGGAGGTGGCCTTGAAGGAGAAGATCGAGGCCGACGAGGCGCTGCTGGCGAGTGCTACTGCCGCCCAGAACACTTTTAGGGAGAATGTGGA
Source organism: Triticum aestivum (assembly GCF_018294505.1). NCBI lineage: Eukaryota > Viridiplantae > Streptophyta > Magnoliopsida > Poales > Poaceae > Triticum > Triticum aestivum. Next base: position 479,305,500 of record NC_057798.1, on the reverse strand, counting down.
GCACTAGACCGAGGGTCTCGTGGATGTTGCCGCAGCCATCGACAGGGAGCTGGCGCAGCTGGGGATGGAGGATCTCGGGTATTCCTTCGATGAGCACCTCCAACCCAGCGCTAAGCTCAGCTTGTTCTTCAAAGGCGTGGCGACGGCCCTCCAGAGACTCCGGGAGAAGATCCCGAAGCAGCTGGCCGACAAGTCGCGCAAGATCTGCGCGGGAGCTCTTCAAAAGGTGCTGGTGAAGGTGGCCTTCCGCAACCCAGGCCTCAACCTCACGAACGTCCTCAGAACCTTGCCGCCGGATGCTGATCCGGAAGCGCTCAAGACCCTTGTCGCACCCATTGTGGACAAGGTGAGCGGGATCAAGAGGGTTGAGGGCGATCGCGTAGATTAGGCCGCCCGTTTTCTCTTTTTCTTGTCGCTGCTGGTCATGTTATGAGAACAATCTGTTAGAGCTGCGACAAGCTATCTTGTAATATGACTCTATTTTGGGTAGCGATTGCTATGTTATTTCCTTTACTTGATTCCTTCCTTTGTATGTTTTTGCCCTACGCTTTTAGGGAACTTGTCGGCGCAGGCACCTTAGCCGCGAGCGCTGAGTGCGGGACGTCAGCAGCCTGCTGGCGGTGCCGCTACCGACAAGAAACCTTGTCGCAACTAGTCGCAGCTCACTTAAGTTGTTGAGCGGACTCGAAACAAAGTAAGGGCGCAACTAGCTACGAGTTGGTTCCTCCGCGCACAGGTTTTCCATACAAAGCACGGTCGTTCGAGGAAGATAACTTAAAAATTTTAAAACTGATTGCTCAAACTTTAGCAACTTAGCTTTTCTGTCGTTTGCTTCCCGGTAAGGCGAAACTTCCTCGAACGACGCTTGGTCCACACCATTATCTTCTCCTTTCCCCCCGGCAAACTTGTGGGCGAGGGAACCTTCCTTTCTTTGAGAAAGAGAAAGAAGAGAAAATAAAGATATGGAGCCTTACGGCTCGTTATTGCTTACCGGGGGTAGGCGCTGCACAAAGTGTCAGATAACGCATGCAAAAAAAGTAGAAAGCATGAAATTGACAAGATGTGCGGAGCACATGAGCTTTACTTATGCACGGGGTCTGCGCCCGGCTTCGTACAAAGGATTACATGCAACATCGGCAAGACTTGTACAAAAGGTGGTTGCCGGAACAGGTTCCGGCAACCGCGCCCTACGGGTAAAACTTACGAAGATGCTCAATGTTCCAGGAGTTGCTCACCGGAATGCCATCTTCGGTCTCAAGGCGGACAGCGCCAGGCCTAGTGACTCGTTTCACCCGGTAAGGGCCTTCCCACTTCGGCGTCAACTTGTTGGAATTCTTGGCGGACTGAACGCGCCGAAGAACAAGGTCGCCTTCCTCGAGACTTCTGGCATTAACTTTGCGGCTATGGTAGCGGCGCAAAGCTTGCTGGTATCGAGCAGCTCGTACAGCGGCCTGAAGACGGTCCTCCTCAAGGAGCAGCGCGTCATCTTGTCGCAACTGCTCTTGCTCAAGCTCATCATAAGCGAGCACTCGAGGTGACCCGTATACGAGTTCCGTGGGGAGAACTGCCTCTGCTCCATAGACTAGAGCGAAAGGTGTCTGGCCAGTGGCTCGATTTGGCGTCGTCCTGATCGACCAAAGAACCACCGGCAGCTCCTCAATCCAGTTCTTTCCGCACTTGCGCAGCCTGTCGAAAGTCCTGGTCTTGAGCCCGCGCAGCACTTCAGCATTCGCCCTCTCCGCTTGACCGTTACTTCTCGGATGAGCAACAGAAGCGAAGCAGACCTTGGCGCCAAGATCTTGGACGTACTGCATGAAGGTGCGGCTCGTGAATTGCGTGCCGTTGTCGGTGATGATCCTGTTAGGGATCCCGAAGCGGCAAACAATCGACCTGAAGAACTTGACTGCTGACTGTGCTGTCACCTTCCTCACTGCTTCCACTTCCGGCCACTTTGTGAACTTGTCGATTGCAACGTACAAGTACTCAAAGCCCCCGACAGCTCGGGGAAAGGGGCCGAGGATGTCGAGCCCCCAGACCGAAAATGGCCAGGATAAAGGGATCGTCTGGAGAGCTTGAGCTGGCTGGTGTATCTGCTTGGAATGGAACTGGCACGCTTCACACTTGGTTACTTGTGCAGTTGCATCCTGGAGGGCTGTCGGCCAAAAGAAACCTTGCCGGAACGCTTTGCCGGCAAGTGCTCTTGCGCCAATGTGGTGACCACATATGCCTCCATGTATCTCTGCCAACAGCTTTTGTCCGTCTTCCCGGTGAATACACTTCAATTTCACACCGTTGAGTCTTCTTCTGTACAGTGTGTTGTCGACAAACTGGTACATACTTGACTGCCGGGCTACTCTTTCCGCTTCTTCTTGCTCTTCGGGAAGTTCTCCTGTCTGAAGGAAACGGACAATCTGCTGTGCCCATGCTGGAGCTTGCGGCTCGACAACAAGGACTAAAGGCACATCTGCTGCTGCGGGAACATCCGCTTCTACGGCGAGAACCTGCGGCTCAGCCGGAGCTTGACGTTCCCCGGCAAGCTTGCCGGAGCAAAACTTGTCGGGAGCGTCTGCTTCAACGGAACAAACCCTAGGGCTTGCCGGAGCAGACTGCTCCTCAGCACCCTTGGTGTTGATCTTGAGGACCTTCTTGGCGGCGGCTTCGGGGAGCTCTGCCGGAAAATAGTCACCAGAAATCAACTTCCTCTTCTTGCTCTGTCCAGTTGATGGCGTTACAGACGGTTGAGTCAGTTTGAGCACAAAGATCCCTGGTTCCACAGGTAACTTAAGTGCGGCGCACTTCGACAGGCCATCGGCAATGTCGTTCTGAGCTCTTGGAACATGTTCCATCTGTAGGCCGTCAAAGTGCTCTTCTAGCTTTCTCACTTCATCAACGTAAGCTTCCATCAACGGACTCTGATAATTCTTGTTCACTTGGCGGACGACAAGCTGTGAGTCACCCCTGACAATGAGCTTCTTGATCCCAAGGTCTGCTAGCGATCCTGAGACCGGCAAGCAAACCTTCATACTCTGCGGTATTGTTCGTTGCTTGCTCCTTGGGAAAGTGCATCTGGACTACGTACTTGAGGTGCTCTCCGGTGGGTGCAACAAGTAGCACGCCCGCACCGGCGCCTTGCAGCGAGAAGGCACCATCAAAGTACATTAGCCACTCTTTGCTTGCTTCCTTGACGGGGATGCTCGTTTCTGGAATTTCTTCATCTTGTGTTGGCGTCCATTCTTCTATGAACTCCGCCAATGCTATGCTTTGGATAGTTGAAGTGCTCTCAAACTTGAGGCCAAAGCTTGACAGTTCCAGTGCCCACTCAACAATCCTGCCTGTTGCTTCTGGATTTTGCAGTATCCTCTTCAGCGGAAAACGAGTGACGACTGTGATCTCATGTGCTTGGAAGTAATGGCGCAGCTTTCTCGAGGCCATGAGAAGGCCGAAAAGCAATTTCTGCACACCAGAGTACCTTGACCTAGCCCCCTGCAGAAGGGAACTGACAAAGTAAACTAGGTGCTGCACCATTCTTTTCTGCATCTTCTCACGCGCCTGCGCAGATCCATCTTTGTCGGGACCAGAGCTTGCCGGTGAAGTCCCCTGCTTGTCGCTGGATGCATCTGCCGTGGTTGCTGGCTCATCATCCGCCTCCCTCTCCGCTACTAACGTAGCACTAACCACTTGATTGGTTGCCGCTATATATAGCAGCAACTTCTCTTGTGGCTTAGGTGCGACAAGTGTTGGAGTGGAGGACAGGTATCTCTTTAAGTCCTGCAGTGCAGCCTCCGCTTCCGGAGTCCATTTCATTGGACCTGCCTTTTTCAATATTTTGAAAAATGGCAGGGCGCGCTCAGCAGACCTAGAGATAAACCTGCTGAGAGCAGCTACGCAACCGGCAAGTCTTCGTACATCCTTGACGCACTTTGGTGCTTCAATCTGCTCAATGGCCTTGATCTTGTCGGGATTGGCTTCAATTCCCCGCTGAGACACGAAGAACCCGAGAAGCTTGCCGGAGGGGACTCTAAACACACACTTCTCGGGGTTAAGCTTGAGGTTGATCTTGCACAGATTTGCAAAGGTTTCGTCTAAATCTTGAATCAGAGTCGCCTTGTCCTTGCTCTTGACCACTATGCCATCCATGTAGGCTTCCACATTTCTGTGTATTTGCGGCTCAAAAGCGTCATGGACTACCCTTGCAAATGTTGAACCAGCATTCTTTAAACCAAAAGGCATCCGTACGAAACAGTATGTGCCACATGGGGTGATGAATGCGGTCTTCTCCTCATCCTCTTCTGCCATAAAGATCTGATGGTATCCTGAGTATGCATCAAGAAATGAAAGCAATTCACGAGCAGCACCTTCATGCAGTACGTCCAAGATCTTGGCGCCAAGGTCTACTTCGCTTCTGTTGCTCATCCGAGAAGTAACGGTCAAGCAGAGAGGGCGAATGCTGAAGTGCTGCGCGGGCTCAAGGCCAGGACTTTCGACAGGCTGCGCAAGTGCAGAAAGAGCTGGATTGAGGAGCTGCCGGTGGTTCTTTGGTCGATCAGGACGACGCCAAATGGATCCGCTGGCCAGACACCTTTCGCTCTAGTCTATGTAGCAGAGGCAGTTCTCCCCACGGAACTCGTATACGGGTCACCTCGAGTGCTCGCTTATGATGAGCTTGAGCAAGAGCAGTTGCGACAAGATGACACGCTGCTCCTTGAGGAGGACCGGGTTCAGGCCGCTGTACGAGCTGCTCGATACCAGCAAGCTTTGCGCCGCTACCATAGCCGCAAAGTTAATGCCAGAAATCTCGAGGAAGGCGACCTTGTTCTCCAGCGTGTTCAGTCCGCCAAGAATTCCAACAAGTTGACGCCGAAGTGGGAAGGCCCTTACCGGGTGAAACGAGTCACTAGGCCTGGCGCTGTCCGCCTTGAGACCGAAGATGGCATTCCGCTGAGCAACTCCTGGAACATTGAGCATCTTCGTAAGTTTTACCCGTAGGGCGCGGTTGCCGGAACCTGTTCTGGCAACCACCTTTTGTACAAGTCTTGCCGATGTTGCATGTAATCCTTTGTACGAAGCCGGGCGCAGACCCCGTGCATAAGTAAAGCTCATGTGCTCTGCACATCTTGTCAATTTCATACTTTCTACTTTTTTGCATGCATTATCTGACACTTTGTGCAGCGCCTACCCCCGGTAAGCAATAACGAGCCGTAAGGCTCCATATCTTTATTTTCTCTTCTTTCTCTTTCTCAAAGAAAGGAAGGTTCCCTCACCCACAAGTTTGCCGGGGGGAAAGGAGAAGATAATGGTGTGGACCAACCTTCGTTCGAGGAAGTTTCGCCTTACCGGGAAGCAAACGACAGAAAAGCTAAGTTGCTAAAGTTTGAGCAATCAGTTTTAAAATTTTTAAGTTATCTTCCTCGAACGACCGTGCTTTGTATGGAAAACCTGTGCGCGGAGGAACCAACTCGTAGCTAGTTGCGCCCTTACTTTGTTTCGAGTCCGCTCAACAACTAAAGTGAGCTGCGACTAGTTGCGACAAGGTTTCTTGTCGGTAGCGGCACCGCCAGCAGGCTGCTGACATCCCGCACTCAGCGCTCGCGGCTAAGGTGCCTGCGCCGACAAGTTCCTTAAAAGCGTAGGGCAAAAACATACAAAGGAAGGAATCAAGTAAAGGAAATAACATAGCAATCGCTGCCCAAAATAGAGTCATATTACAAGATAGCTTGTCGCAGCTCTAACAGATTGTTCTCATAACATGACCAGCAGTGACAAGAAAAAGAGAAAACGGGCAGCCTAATCTACGCGATCGCCCTCAACCCTCTTGATCCTGCTCACCTTGTCCACAATGGGTGCGACAAGGGTCTTGAGCGCTACCAGATCAGCATCCGGCGGCAAGGTCCTGAGGACGTTGGTGAGGTTGAGGCCTGGGTTGCGGAAGACCACCTTCACAAGCACCTTTTGAAGAGCTCCCGCGAAGATCTTGCGCGACTCGTCGGCCAGCTGCTTTGGGATCTTCTCCCGGAGTCGCTGGAGGGCCGTCGCCACGCCTTTGAAGAACAAGCTGAGCTTGGCGCTGGGTTGGAGGTGCTCATCGAAGGAATACCCGAGATCCTCCATCCCCAGCTGCGCCAGCTCCCTGGCGATGGCTGCGGCAACATCCACGAGACCCTCGGTCCAATGCTCCACATTCTCCCTAAAAGTGTTAACGGTGGCAGCAGCACTCGCCAGCAGTGCCCCGTCGGCCTTGATCTTCTCTTTCAAGGCCACCTCCTGCTCCCTGGCGCCGTCCAGCGTCTTGGTCAAAGTAGTCAGCTTCAACTCAAGATTTGCGTTGGAGTCCTTGGCGGCGCTAAGCTCCTTGCTCCTCTCGGCGAGACGACCCTACAGCTCGCCAAGGGTGTAGGCGTCCTTCTCGCGCTCACACTTGAGTGCAGCAAGCTCCTCGCCGCTCACCTTGAGATCGGCCTCCAGCTGTGCCACCTTCGTCTCCAGCTCCTTCTTGGCGGCCTCGGCAGCTGCGGCATCATCCTCTGCTTCCTTGAGAGCCCCGCCGAATGTTTGCTCGCGCGCGGCAAGCTCCTCCTCGTGGCTGTCAAGGTTAACCTTCCGCTGTGCCAACTCGCCTTCCTGCGCACACAGCTTCTCGGCAGCAAGCCGCTGTTGCTCTTCAACTTCAGCCTTCTCGAGGAGGAAGGCTTTCCGCTCCTCGGCGAGTTGCTCCCGCTCCTCTGCCAGGGACCAGAGAGCTTCCTGGTTGAGGCCCCGGAGCCCCTCCGCGCGCTTCTCGATGTCTACTCCCACCTTCGCGACAAGCCCTTCTCGGGATACCAGCTTGGCCTGTCAGGTGCGGTTGAGCGACAACAGCTTCCGCAGCAGCTGCTCCTCCTCAGGCTCGCCGCTGCTGCTGCTCGGCGCGTCGACCAGCGTCAGCCCAGCGGAGGCGAGCAACTCTTCATCAAAGATTTCTCCTTCGATCGGCACCCTGGAGGTCGACGCCCAGGGGAGCTTGATGAAGATGCCATCGCTGGCCTTCAAATAGGCGCCGGGCTGGGGCTCTTCGGAGCCTGACGCTACAGCAGTGGCAGAGGGATCGGCAGTCGGCGTAGCGCCTGATGCTCCTGCGGCCTCGGGGCCGTCAGTGCGATCGTCGGACCCCTCGCCAGCTTCTGCGGCGGCAGCTTTGGCGGCCTCTCCGCCGGCGGGGCCATCAGCGCCGGTTTCTTCTTCGGTGACAGCGGCGTCGTCGGTATTGCCGCGCGCGTTCTCCTCGCCGGCGACCTCGGTTTCCATCGGCTCCGTGGCAGATGAACCTGACGACTGGAAAAGGGAGAAAAGTCAAGCAAATATTCAAAAAGAAAATCAGAAGAAGAAGAACCCAAGGGAAGTTTTCAAGCAAGAGGATTACCTGTACTAGGATCTACAGTCGTGGTCTCCGCCACTGGGGGGTCGCTGGTGCTGTCCCTTGCCGGAGACTTCTCCCTTACCGGAAAACTCTCCCTTGCCGAAGAACGCTCCCTTGCAGGGGAATCCTCCCTTGGCGGTGTAGTCGAAGCAGATGGCATGTCGGGAGCGGCTTCCGGGCACTCCTGGTGAGACTGCTCTGCTCCTACGCAAACCAATAGTCGGATGTCAGCAAAGAAAGAGCACCCATGCGCGCCTAACAGCAGGAGGTAAACCATATACTTACGGTGGGGGCTGCGCTGGGGGCTGCTTTGGGGAATAGTTGCCGGGTCCGGCAAGGTGGTCTCGGACACACCCCCTACTATCGCGCAAAGATGTCGGGGAAACTGATCCACAAACACCTATGGGACCGGCGGACCGAGCCCCTTTCGGTTCGGCGGGGGGCGGAGATCGCACGAAGAGCGGATCGAGGCGAAGCACACGAGCAGTTTACCCAGCTTCGGAGCTCTCCGGAGAGATAACACTCCTACTGCTGCATGTCTGAGTGTATTGAGTTCTTGCTCGGGAGCGCTGAGTGCTACAGTACACACTAGCTGCTAACGAGACCGAGCGTGAGTGTTTTTCTGCCTTCGAACCCCCCTCTACATTGCGCATGGGCCTCCTTTTATATGCTAAAGGGGTCTCCGATAGGTGGCAACATAGACAAGGGTAAAAATGGAAAAGGAATTGCGGTTGGTACAACTACCTGTACAGTGTATCATACCTAACCCTGACGGCAGGGGACAAAGGCATTAAATGCCCGTCTACGTCGCCCAAATAGTGCAAAAAGGGACCGTCAGGGACGCCACCGCTTGCCACGATGGCAATCTTGTCAGCGTCGCTTGCCACCGTGCACCGCTGGCCGCACAGCCTCTTGCCACACGCGCTTGGGAAGGTCCCAGGGCGACACGTTGGTGGATGTGCTAGAGCGCGGGTACAGAGTGGTAGTTTGCCGCGGCAAGCGCCTTGCCGCGGTCGTTGTCTTGTTGCGTCCGGAAGCTTGTCGCTCACCGGGCCTCGCCGGGAGGCATGGCGCATCGCGGCAAGTTCCTTGAGATGCCTTGGTTGGCCTTCCCGGCAAGCTCCTCTTGCCGGGGCCTTGTCTCCTTGGCTTGAATACTTTGTTCTTGAATGGCTCCAAAGGAACCACGGAGGACCTTGGCGGTCACCCGGCAAGCCTTGCCGCGGGGTGCTACAACTTCCCGTGCACAAGTTCGGGATACTAGGGTACCCCTACTCTAGTACACCGACACATTTGATGTTTGGGGTTTTAATTATATGGGACTTTTTCCTTCCTCTAATGGGTATACTCATATTTTGGTTGCTATTGATTATGTCACTAAGCGGGTAGAAGCAATTCCAACTAGTAGTGCTATTCACAATACTTCCATTAAAATGCTTAAAGAAGTTATTTTCCCCAGGTTTGGAGTCCCTAGATATTTAATGACTGATGGTGGTTCACACTTACCGTAAAATGCTTGCTAAATATGATGTTAACCATATAATTGCATCACCTTACCATCCTCAATCTAGTGGTCAAGTTGAACTTAGCAATAGAGAAATAAAACTAATATTACAGAAAATTGTAAATAGGTCCCAAAATAATTGGTGTAAGAAATTGGATGATGCACTTTGGGCCTATAGAATAGCTTATAAAATCCTATAGGTATGTCTCCGCATAAAATGATTTACGGAAAAGCTTGTCGTTTGCCCCTTGAGTTAGAACATAAAGCATATTGGGCAATTAAATAACTCAACTATGATTTCAAACTTTCCGGTGAAAAGAGCTTATTTGATATTAGCTCACTAAATGAAGGACAACCCAAGCTTATGAAAATTCCAAACTATTTAAAGAAAAAGTTAAAATATGGCATGATAAAAGGATCCAAAAGTGGGAATTCAAAGTTGGCAAATGATGTGTGATGTCTCCTAGAACTACATCGGTATTTCCCCAAAGAGGAAGGGATGATGCAGTATAGCAACGATACGTATTTCCCTCAGTGATGAGACCAAGGTTATCAAACTAGTAGGAGAACCTCCTCACACCATGTAAACATCACCTGCACACAAATAACCAATACTCGCAACCCGACGTGTTAAAGGGGTTGTCAATCCCTTTCGGGTACAACGCCTCAAGGTAGGCAAATAACGTGAGATAAAAGTGGTAGATAGGATAAATAGATCGCGGAACAAATAAATTGCATCAACGTATTTTGGTATTTTTGGTTTAATACATCTGAAAATAAATGCAAAGGAAAATAGATCGCAAAGGCAAATATGAGGAAAAGAGACCCGGGAGTCGTAGGTTTCACTAGTGGCTTCTCTCGAGAAAAATAGCAAACGGTGGGAAAACAATTACTGTTAGGCAATTGATAGAACATCAAATAATCATGATGATATCCAAGAATTAATCCTTATATAGGCATCACGTCCAAGATCAGTAGGCCGACTCCTGCCTGCATCTACTACTATTACTCCACACATCGACCGCTATCCAGCATGCATCTAGTGTATTAAGTTCATGGAATAACGGAGTAATGCAATAAGAATGATGACTTGATGTAGACAAGATATGTTTATCTATTGCGAATATATAGATCCCATCTTGTTATCCTTAGTAGCAATGATACATACATGCCGGTTCCCCTTCTGTCACTGGGATCAAGCACCGTAAGATCGAACCCACTACAAAGCACCTCTTCCCATTGCAATATAAGTAGATCAAGTTGGCCAAACAAAACACAAATATCGGAGAAGAAATAGGAGGCTATAAGCAATCATGCATATAAGGGATCAAAGAAGACTCAAATAAATTTCATGGATAAAATCATAGATCTGATCATAAACTCAAAGTTCATCGGATCCCAACAAACAAGCCGCAAAAGGACTTACATCATATGGATCTCCAAGAGACCATTGTATTGATAATGAAGAGAGAGAGAGAGAGAGAGAGAGAGAGAGAGAGAGGAAGCCATCTAGCTACTAACTACGAGCCTGTAGGTCTACAAAGAACTACTCACGCATCATTGGAGAGGCACCAATGGAAGTGGTGAACCCCTCCGTGATGGTGTCTTGATTGGATCTGGTGGTTCTGGACTCTACGGCGGCTGGAAATTATTTTTGTCGACTACCCTAGGGTTTCTGAATATTGGGGTATTTATAGTGCAAAGAGGCAGTTCAGGGGGCACCCGAGGTGGGCACAACCCACCAGGGCGCGCCCTGGTGGGTGCTTCTCCCCTCGAGCCCCCCAGGTGCTTCCTTGGCCCACTGGATGTCTTCTGGCCCAACAAAATCATCCAGGAGTTTCGCTGCATTTGGACTCCGTTTGATATTGATTTCCTGCGATGTAAAATACATGCAGAAAATAGCAACTGGCACTGGGCACTATGTCAATATGTTAGTACAAAAAATGATATAAAATGACTATAAAATGATTGTAAAACATCCAAGAATGATAATATAACAACATGGAACAATAAAAATATTATAGATACATTGGAGACGTATCAGCATCCCCAAGCTTAATTCATGCTCGTCCTCGAGTAGGTAAATGATAAAAACAGAATTTTTGATGTGGAATGCTGCCTAACATGTTCATCACATTTCATTTCTTTATAGCATGGACATATGGACTTTTATATGATTCAAAGCAATAGTCTAGTTTTGACATGAAGACTTTAATACTCAAGCATATCAACAAGAAACCATGTCTTTGAAAATATCAACACTAAAGCAAGTTATCCCTAGCCCATTATGCTCAATCATCGATCCATTCATGAAACACACTCAAATATTAGCTACACCCAATGCTCAAATACGATCATAGTACCCCTTAGATGGTGCTATATAAGAGAAGATGGAGACTCAAATTCAAAAAAATTGCATAAGTAAAAGAAAGGCCCTTCGCAGAGGGAAGTAGGGATTTGTAGAGGTGCCAGAGCTCAAAGCTTAAATTGGGAGATAAAAATATTTTTGAGAGGCATACTTTTCCCACCAACAAAAACGACTTGGAGCATCCCAACACTTTCCATGCTAGATACATCATATGCGGTTCCCAAATAGAAAATAAAGTTTATCCTTTTTCCACCATTACTTTCACTTTCCATGACTAGCCGAATCAGCGGTTGCCCTCCATACCAACACTTTCCAATGAATTTATTATTTTACAACATAAAGTAAATTCATTTTTCATTTCGGTACTAGGCATACCTAATACCTTTGTCGTACTCTCGTGGAATGACAAGTGAATAAACACTCATCGTGAGAATAACAGATCTAGCATGGAAAATATTGGTCACCCTTCTTCACCTCGCGAGGGATAGAGCACACAAAAGAGAAATTTATTTTGACAATTAGAGATGGCACATGCAAATTTGCTTAGAATGGCATGGAAATACCACATATAGGTAGGTATAGTAGATTCATAAGGCAAAACTGGTTTAGAGGGTTTTGGATGCACAAGTAGTGATCATACTTAGTGCAAAATGAAGACTAGCAAAAACATTGAGAAGCGACCAACCAAAAAGTAAAAAATCTTATACCCAAGCATTAAGCATAAGTAACACTGAATAATGCACCATAAGTAGGATATAAATTTCATTGCATAACTATTGACTTTCATGCTTGCATTGGGAATCACAAACCTTAACATCAATATTCTTACTAGAGAACAATTACTCATCAACATGACTCAGATATCATAACATCGTATCTTGAAACCATTACTAAGAATCAAGTTTATTTTGTCCAATGATCTTCATGAAAGTTTTTATTATATCCTCCTTTCGATATCTATCACTTTGGGGCTATTTTCATATATTGCTTTTGATAAGCTCAAAGAAATATAAGTGAAGATCATGAGCATAATTTTTTTCTTTCTCTGAAAATAATCTAAGTGAAGCAAGAGAGAAATTCTTAAATTTTTTACTAACTCCCAAATAAATCTAAGTGAAGCATGAGATAATTTCTTCAAAAATAACAAAGCACACCATGCTCAAAAAGATATAAGTGAAGTGCTACATCAAATCCATGGCTCTAAAAATTTAAGTGAAGCATAGGAGCAAGCATAGCATAATTTTTGGCTCTCTCAAAAGAGTGTGTCTAGCAAGTATTCAATACTTAAAACACAAGGAAAAACAAGCAAAGACTCGTATAATACAAGATGCTCCAAGAAAAAATCATAGTATGTGACGAATAAAAATATAGTTTCAAGTAAAATACCGATGGTTGTTAGAAGAAAGCGGGGATGCCACTCGGGGGCATCCCCAAGATTAGTTGCTCTCTACTTATTTAAATATTATCTTGGGGTGCCTCGTGCATCCCAAGCTAAGCCTTTTGCTAATCCTTATTCCTTCATCCATTGTAAGATCACCCAAAACTTGAATACTTCAATCACACCAAACTCAAGCAAAACCTTCGTGAGATCCGTTAGTATAAGAAACCAAACCACTACTATAAGTACTGTAGAAAACCTATTATTATTTTATTTTTGCAATATATATACTGTATTGCAAGTTTTCTATGGTGAAAAATCGTCAGAGAAAACCATAGAATCATGAAAACAAGCACACAACGCAAAGAAAACAGAATCTGTCAAAAACAGAACAGTCTGTATAAATCTGAATATTTGGAATACTTCTATAACTCCAAAAATTCTTAAATAAATTGGTGAACGCGAGGAATTTGTCTATCAACCTTCTGCAAAAAGAATCAACTCAAAATTACTATTCGGTTGAAAATGAAAAATAATCCCGTGAGCGCAAAAGTTTTTGTTTTTCAGCAAGATCAAATAAACTTTCACCCAAGTCTTCCCAAAGGCCTTGCTTGGCACAAACACTAACTAAAACACAAAAAACACAATCATAACAGTAGCATAATTTTGCTAACACACAAGAAAGATAGAAAAAAGCAAAAATAAATTTTATTCATTGGGTTGCCTCCCACCAAGCGCACTATCATTTTACGCCCCTAGCTAGGCATAACGCGTAGGATCTAAGTTTTATCACTCTTATCCTTGTTTCCCTTGGAGGTATTTGTGTCAGGAGGCTCATAAATAAGACATAAAACACATTATCCATGGAAACCTTAGCACTATCAAGTTGCTTTTTATCATAACCCCTTTGATTTCCGGCAGTGATCCAAGAATAGTGTTGATTAACATCGTTAAAAACTTGTTGGATCATATCTAAAACGGGGACTTGCTTTTTAAGATTCTCATCAAATATTTGGTTATTGACAATTAAATGTCTTAAAGTATAATCACTATTATAAAGAATTTCATCAATCACGGGTTTTTCACGATTAATGCCATAAAAATCAAAGATTTACCTAGCTTCCCGTGTCATATAGTCAAATTCATTCATCAAAACAAGAGTGGCTAACGTTTTAGCTTTAGGATCCTTTATAACGGGCAACTCATAGAAAAATCTTTGCAAGGTTCCTACAAATAAATCTAGATTCAAGTTTCAGAACAAGTGCCAAAATAGCTTTTGCATAAGATTTTGTTCTTTTAAGTATAGGAATATCATCAAGACTTAATTTTTTGACACAATTGAAAAATTCTTGGATATGTTCTTTTCCCATAAAATTCCCTTGCCCCCAAAAAAAGTTTTGGCATCCAGATTACCCACACGATCCATTTTAGAAGTTAGGCCATCATATGTTTCTGCCATACCAAAGTCACTCATGGTGACAAGTTCAAGCAAATAAGAGATCTGACAAGAAAAAGGCGAATGAAAAAGAGGGTGAATAAGACGGCAAATATTTGTGAAGTGGGGGAGAGGAAAAAGAGAGACAAATGACAAATAATGTAAATTGCGATTAGATGAGACTTGTGATTAGGAACCTGGTTGATGTTGAAGATCTTCGCCGACAACGGCGCCACAAATTCCTTTTGATGTCTGCTAGAACTACGTCAGTATTTCCCCAAAGAGGAAGGGATGATGCAGTATAGCGACGGTAGGTATTTCCCCCAGTGATGATACCAAGGTTATGAAACCAGTAGGAGAATCTCCTCACACCACGTAAACAACACCCGCACAAAAATTACAAATACTCGCAACCCGACGTGTTAAAGGGGTTGTCAATCCCTTTCGGGTACAACGCCTCAAGATAAGCAAATAACGTGAGATAAAAGTGGTAGATAGGATAAATAGATCGCGGAACAAATAAATTGCAGCAAGTTGCTACCTCTTGATCTTGCGTTGGTTTTCCCTTGAAGAGGAAAGGGTGATGCAGCAAAGTAGTGTAAGTATTTCCCTTAGTTTTGATAACCAAGGTATCAATCCAGTAGGAGACGACACACAAGTCACCGAATACCTACACAAACAATCAAGAACTTGCAACCAACGCGACGAAGGGGTTGTGAATCCCTTCACGGTCACTCGCAAAGTGATATATGATAGAGATAGTAAAGTAAATATTTTTGGTATTTTTGATTTATAGATTGGAAAGTAAAGATTGCAAAATAGTTGATCAGAAACTAGCAAGATGTAAACGAGATTCAATAATATGGAAAAGAGACTTGGGGGCCATAGGTTTCACTAGTGGCTTCTCTCGAGGTAGCATATATTACGGTGGGTGAACAAATTACTATCGAGCAATTGATGGAAAAGCGAATAATTATGATGACATCTAAGGCAAAGATAATGAACATAGGCATCATGTCCGTGCCATGTAAACCGACTGCTGCCTGCATCTACTACTATTACTCCACACATCGACCGCTATCTAGCATGTATCTAGAGTATTAAGTTCATAAGAACGGAGTAACGCATTAAGCAAGATGACATTATGTTGAGGAATTAACTCAAGCAATATGATGAAAACCCCATCTCACTACAAAAAAAATACACTTCCGTGATGATACGTGTTTGTCACAGTAGGTCGTGTTTTTTGTCATGCATGTACATCCATGACAAATTTATGACAGAATCAAGATAGTCATACCTGTGCTGTCGTAGAAGTGTTCGATGACATTACCAAAATTATCATCACGGAAGTGTCCACTTCCATGACGATAAATCACGCATCACAGAATTGCTTTCGTGAAGGGTGACCGACATGTGGCATCCACCGTAACGGAACGCCGTTAAGCTATCGGGTCGGGTTTTGGATCCGGTAACCCGTTAACAGCCACGACCAGTGGGGATTTTCCACATGTAAAATCATCATTGGCTGGAGGAAACACGTGTCGGCTCACCGTTGGGACATATGTCATCCACTCATTGGATAGAAGGCGCCTATGATACGTCGACACATGACACGGCCCAACAGAGGCCCATTCCTGTGAAAAGGCCGGCCCGTTTGACTTGGTCAAAAGGTGGCGGGCCGGCCCATGGAAAGCCTGTTAACAGCATGTTCGCATATAGCCCATATACAGCCCGCTAACCCAAGGCCCGTTACGCCCTATCCGAATTAGGCCCAGTAGCGTCATCTGGGCCATCCAATATGATTCCAGCCCATTTTCACTTCCGGCCCATGTATGCCCCATGACGTCTTTCGACCCATATGAGGCCCTATGTAACTCTTGTCCTATTAACGACCCATGGTGAAAATGGCCCGCAATAAACAGTTTATCACTTTACAACCACTAACGGCCCGTGGTGAAACTGGCCCCATGTAGGAACTTCCAATAGGATGCAACAAAGTGTTTCAACTTTTTATTCATCGGCAAATAACTTGCAGTTTGTTAATCCAAACGTGCCGGTGGATAGGGAATTGGCCATGCTCCTACTAGTTTTTCGGCCAATTACCCTCAAACATCATATGCTACACCTCATGCTACTAATTTTCAGGCACCATACGCAACTGTTGATGTCCATAATTCGGCTCCACACCTTCATGGTCATGGCCGAATAAGGGAAACTTCTACAGGAGCACAAATGCCTTCACCTAGTACCGTAGCATATCATGTCCCCCCCAACACAACTACAGAATTTCGGTGACATATCATTACCGAAAGAGTCCAAAAGTGTCGGGGGGCAATTCTATCCAGATTGGGTCATTAAGAAAAATCTTACGTCTTTTTGGGACGAATGCAATGTTGTTCTGCATGAATTAATAAAAGAGGGAAGGTCTATTAATTCTACTGCAATCCAAGCTAAATTATGCCAAAAAGAGAAAGCATTGGGTGTGGATAGAATTGTCAAAAAAGGTGGTGATTCAGATAACAAAGTTAGTTCGACTATTGAAAAGACCGAATCAAATATTACATATGCCGAATCTTTTCTAGAAAAACAAGACGACAAAGTGTTGGGGATCTATTCGAAAGAGGAACAACATATCGTTCAAGTAACACAACCATCATGCTCCCCCAACGTGTTTGAAAAGGTATGTCTAGCAAGTGATTTACCTATCTTTTGATTTGGTCGCAACTTTATTGTTGATGCTTCTATAAGAAAATTTCTCATAAGTAATTTTGAAAGACTAATGAAGAAGAGAAATTTACTTGTTAGCAATAAAACTGTTATAGAGCATATCGGTCAACCTATTGTGCCATTTATAAAGACTGGTAGTGACCTATTATTGCAGAAAAAGTTTTCCCCATTGCTTTATCAAAATTTTATATCTAATTGGGTAGCTTTGCTTGTTTCATACTTGGCTTGCACTTGGTCTCAATTGAGACATGTGCATTCTAACTATTTTTGTTTCAGAAATTTAAAGCCAATGTCAAATTCTTTTGAGAATCCGATGCTAATATATTATCTTATCCAAATACATCGGAGATAGGGTGCAAAACATAATGCATAGCCGAATGAGCATATTCCAAATTTGAACCATTCGTTTTCTTAACTCTAAAACCGTTTGCAAACCAAGATCGGCTACAAAACAAGAAGTGTACCTTCAATTCAAGCATGAGTGATCAAATATTTGATTTGTTGCTGCCATGTGAAGCCACCAATCCAAGGACGAATGTATTGCAAGTTGCATGATTGGTCCAAGCATAATTTTGAGGATTGCAACATGTTTTGTCAAATAGGTAAATCGGCCATTGATAAAGGACGATTAAAATTTGTTGAAACACCAAGGGCTGACCAGTCTATTCCGATTGGTCCTAATGGAAAAAAGTTTTTGAATCGGCTGCTTCAAGATGATTCCTTTAAAGATGAGAAGGTAAAAACTACAGGTGATGGGATAAATCAGTCAAGTAAAGAAGTTGTTCAAGAGCACAATGAAAATATTCTTGAAGGCATGAGTTCCATCGAAGCTACAACAGAGACGCCAAGGACTGGGGGGCAACAAGAAAATCCAAAGATAGGTGCAAGCACAACCAAAGAAAATAAAGGCTGACGTAAGCACAAAGGTAAAAGGCCAAAAGTCACTTTCGCACAACTATTGGAAAAATATCAGAAGATAAGTGCGGAGAACAGTGCTTATTGGCCAACTAATGCAAAAGCATCAAGATCACCCCCTAGGCGCAAATCCAAGGATCAATATTGGCAAGAAGAGAATCTGAATGCAACTTGTTCATATCCTTATTTTGGGCCGCCAATGACAATGTCGTGGATGGCTCCCTATGCTCACGTAAATCCATATCCATCATGGGACAAGTATAAGGCACATTCTCAATATTATTATAAACCAACTCGCCAGTATTATGCATCTCCAAGAAGACCAACGTTCATTGAGCAGTCATATGTTCAAGACCGTTTCAATAAAAAAATCAGTCCGGAGCACAAGGAAGAATAAGGAGGTGGTTGAGCAAGTCTACCGTGTCAAGAGGGATGGTCGTAAGAGCGCCACTTAAGATATGATCTTAAAAGAAAAAGAGCCAATTACAGTGTCGGCATTGGCTACAAAAGGCAATGAGGCAAGTCAATCAAGTGCCAAATCTGAAGGGCGGAAGTAGAGAGTGCACAAGGTAAAACAAGAATTGCCATTACTTCAAACAAAATTGCAGCCGGGGTGCCCACTCGGCTTATCATATTGGCAAAAGAAGAAGTTGCCAAAGCTTAGTGCACAAGAACTTGAAAAGAGAAACATGGCATGCCAAAGGAAGTATTCAAAATAAGAATTATGTGCAAACTTCCTTTACAAGGAGTGCGGCAAAGGTGAAGAAGGAAAAGAGTGAAAACTATGAAGGACCAACCCGAAGGTTTCAACATCTTCGGTCCACACATTATCCTTTTTCTTCAACAATGACGTTGATGCCTATGCCATGGAATTTGTCATCAGGTATGATTAGTTACCCTCAATGGCTTTATGTTAATCCATGGATGCAATATAATTTCTTACATCATGAAAGGGTATTACCAAATCATCATGTGTTTGATTAGCTTCACTTTTGTTGCTAATCTAAATGGCCGATATATACTTATCGTCCTAAGCACGTACAAATGGCTGATGAAGTGTTGACATTATCCTTAGAAAGAGCATTGTGCAAGTTATTTTTTGGCATGCAAGCTTTGCCGAAAAACAGGGGGGCATGTGTTGACACCAGATTTTGGCATGGTCGAAAACATAATTAAGAAGGCCTCAAATGGAAAAGTGCTTAAAGTAAGAAAGTTCCGTATCGTCAAAAGGACAAACTTTGATATTTGGGCCATAGCCACCCGGTTTCATCTCTAAGGCGGAAGTTGCGTTCGAAGTACTAAGATTTTGTATCCAGAACACTATTCGGCTGATTACACCCCCAAGATGACCTCATATGAGAAAACTATCTACTCAAATTGTCTTCGTCTCGTCGAAATAGTCGGTTTTGATATAAAAATCGTCCTAATCCGA
Source organism: Triticum aestivum (assembly GCF_018294505.1). Lineage (NCBI taxonomy): Eukaryota > Viridiplantae > Streptophyta > Magnoliopsida > Poales > Poaceae > Triticum > Triticum aestivum. The sequence goes on along the minus strand of NC_057798.1, from coordinate 479,286,345 downwards.
GTTCATATGCAGAAGCTAGAGCAATCCGAATATATCCCTATCACGAGCCAAAAGTGGCGCGCCCCACCAGACACCCTGTCTGATGGGTAGCGCGAATAACAGCCTGTTTTGCACGAGCTATTTGACCCTCAAGATGACCTGTGACCAAAAAATGTTCAACATAAAAGTTGTTCGTCTCATCGAAATGGTCAAGATATCTTGTGGGCTCGTTTCCATCCGAGGTCGGTTAGCACCTCAAAAGTTGCCCGCAAGGTGCAGCCAGTTTAAACCGAACAATTTTGGAAAGTTCGGACAAAACCAATCCGAATTTGACTAGGGTTTTTGGACGTGAATCCAAGCCTTTTCCTTGCACGGGAAGTCCAGCCGCCTCTTATATACCTAAGGGGTGACGGCCAATTGAACAACACACAATCGACAAAATCATCTACCACTTTTTATCTTTTATCTTGTCTCCTTAACACTAGTTTTTCTACTTCCTCGTTCTTCGGCTGTTCTTCTTGTTGCAAGGCAGCGAACCACGAGGCCCTAGGGGCGATCAGGTCGACTAGGGAAAATCATAGCCGCCGTGGAGCCTGACGGGGTCCCTCCCGGGCGTGTGGGGTTTCAGGTCTTCAAAAGCTCCCGCTGGATTGCTTGTGTACCGCGCTTCCGGACGGGTCTCCTTTGATGTGAGCTGCGGTATATTACCCTCGGCGTCGAGGGTACACGGTGACGTGTTCGTGTGCGAACACACTTTTTGGCGACTCCACTAGGGATCAAGCTTTTAACGGTCTCCGGCCCGTTCTTTTTACGAAGAGATCGTCATCTAGGGTTTGACATCTACAAAGGTAATATGAATACCCAATTCACTTATGTAGATGCAAATAATGCATATGTTGTTGTTAGATCGTCTAATGAGCATAATGTATCGGCTAGCCCTAGTTTTATCAATCATGTATCTAATTATGTGCAAGAGCCAATTCAGAATAATCTTCATGCTTCAACTTCATATAATTTCAGCAACATGCAACATATGTATCCCAACTCCCATGCATCGGCAACCCCACAAATTTATATGCCGACGAACAACATGATGAGTTCGGTTAATCACATTGAGACACCCCATGTAGGAACTTCCAATAGGATGCAACAAAGTGTTTCAACTTTTTATTCATCGGCAAATAACTTGCAGTTTGTTAATCCAAATGTGCCGGTGGATAGGGGAATTGGCCATGCTACTACTAGTTTTTCGTCCAATTACCCTCAAACATCATATGCTACACCTCATGCTACTAATTTTCTGGCACCATACGCAATTGTTGATGTCCATAATTTGGCTCCGCACCTTCATGGTCATGGCCAAATAAGTGAAACTTCTATAGGAGCAGAAATGCCTTCACCTACTACCGTAGCATATCATGTCCCCCCAACACAATTACAGAATTTCGGTGACATATCATTACTGAAAGAGTCTAAAAGAGTCGGGGGCAATTCTATCCAGATTGGGTCATTAAGAAAAATCTTACGTCTTTTTGGGACGAATACAATGTTGTTCTACATGAATTAATAAAAGAGTGAAGGTCTATTAATTCTACCACAATCCAAGCTAGATTATGCCAAAAATAGAAAGTATTGGGTGTGGATAGAATTGTCAAAAAAGGTGGTGATTCAGATAACAAAGTTAATTCTGCTATTGAAAAGACCGAATCAAATATTACGTATGCTGAATCTTTTCTAGAAAAACAGGACGACAAGGTGTTGGGGAGCTATTCGAAAGAGGAAAAACATATCGTTCAAGTAACACAACCATCATGCTCTCCCAACGTGTTTGAAAAGGTATGTCTAGCAAGTGATTTATCTATCTTTCGATTTGGTCGCAAGTTTATTGTTGATGCTTCTATAAGAAAAATTCTCATAAGTAATTTTGAAAGACCAATGAAGAAGAGAAATTTACTTGTTAGCAACAAAACTGTTATAGAGCATATCGGTCAACCTATTGTGCCATTTATAAAGACCGATAGTGACCTATTATTGCAGACAAAGTTTTCCCCATTGCTTTATCAAAATTTTATATCTAATTGGGTAGCTTTGCTTGTTTCATACTTGGCTTGCACTTGGTCTCAATTGAGACATGTGTATTCTAACTATTTTCGTTTCAGAAATTTAAAGCCAATGTCAAATTCTTTTTGAGAAATCCGATGCTAATATAATATCTTATCCAATTACATCGGAGATAGGGTGCAAAACACAATGCATAGCCGAATGGGCATATTTCAAATTTGAACCATTTGTTTGCTTAACTCCAAAGCCGTTTGCATACCAAGATCGGCTAGAAAACAAGAAGTATCCCTTCAATTCAAGCATGTGTGATCAAATATTTGATTTGTTGCTGAAAAATAATTACATTAGAGTTCTTGATCACCATGTGAAGCCACCAATCCAAGGACGAATGTATTGCAAGTTGCATGATTCGTCCAAGCATAATTTTGAGGATTGCAACATGTTTCATCAAATAGTTAAATTGGCCATTGATAAAGGACGATTAAAATTTGTTGAAACACCAAGGGCTGACTAGTCTATTCTGATTGGTCCTAATGGAAAAAAGTTTTTGAATCGGCTGCTTCAAGACGATTCATTTAAAGATGAGAAGGTAAAAAGTACAGGTGATGGGATCAAGCTTTCAAGTAAAGAAGTTGTTCTAGAGCACAATGAAAATATGCTTGAAGGCATGAGTTCCATTGAAGCTACAATGGAGGCACCAAGGACTGGCGGGCAACAAGAAAATCCAAAGATCGGTGAAAGCACAACCAAAGAAAATAAAGGCCGACGTAAGCACAAAGGTAAAAGCCCGAAAGTCACTTTCGCACAACTATTGGAAAAATATCAGAAGATAAGTGAAGAGAACAGTGCTTATCGGCCAACTAATGCAAAGGCATCAAGATCACCCCTAGGCGCAAATCCAAGGGTCAATGTTGACAAGAAGAGAATATGAATGCAACTTGTTCATATCCTTATCTTGGGCCGCCAATGACAATGTTGTGGATGCCTCCCTATGCTCACGTAAATCCATATCCATCATGGGACAAGTATGATACAAGGGCACATTCTCAATATTATTATAAACCATCTCGCCAATATTATGCAGCTTCAAGAAGACCAACGTTCAATGAGCAGTCATATGTTCAAGACAGTTTCAATAAAAAAGAATCGGTCCGGAGCACAAGGAAGAATAAGGAGGTGGTTGAGCAAGTCTACCGCGTCAAAAGGGATGGTCGTAAGAGTGCCACTTAAGATATGATCTCAAATGAAAAAGAGCCAATTAAAGTGTCGACATTGGCTACAAAAGGCAATGAGGCAAGTCAATCAAGTGCCACATCTGAAGGGAAGAAGTAGAGAGTGCACAAGGTAAAACAAGAATTGCCATTACTTCAAACAAAATTGCAGCCGGGGTGCCCACTCGGCTTATCATATTAGCAAAAGAAGAAGTTGCCAAAGCTTAGTGCACAAGAACTTGAAAAGAGAAACATGGCATGGGTTGCCAAAGGAAATTTCAAAATAAGAATTATGTGCAAACTTCCTTTACAAGTAGTGCGACAAAGGTGAAGAAGGAAAAGAGTGAAAACTATGAAGGACCAAGCTGAAGGTTTCAACATCTTCGGTCCACACATTATCCATTTTCTTCAAAAATGACGTTGATGCCTATGCCATGGAATTTTTCATCAGGTATGATTAGTTACCCTCAATGAGTTTATGTTAATCCATGGATGCATTATAATTTCTTACATCATGAAAGGGTATTACCAAATCATCATATATTTGATTAGCTTCACTTTTGTTGCTAATCTAAATGGCCGATATATACTTATCATCCTAAGCACGTACAAATGGCCGACGAAGTGTTGACATTGTCCTTAGAAAGAGCATTGTGCAAGTTATTTTTCAGCACGCAAGCTTTGCCGAAAAACAGGGGGCATGTGTTGACACCAGATTTTGGCATGGTCGAACACTTAATTAAGAAGGCCTCAAATGGAAAAGTTCTTAAAGTAAGAAAGTTCCGTATCGTCAAAAGGACAAACTTTGATATTTGGACCATAGCCACCCGGTCTCATCTCTAAGGCCGAAGTTACGTTTGAAGTACTAAGATTTTGTATCCAAAACACTATTCGGCTGATTACACCCCAAAGATGACCTCATATGAGAAAACTATCTACAAGAATTGTCTTCGTCCCGTCGAAACGGTCGATTTTGATATAAAAATCGTCCCAATTCGAGTTAACATGCAAAAGTTAGATCCATCCGAATACAGCCCTATCACGAGCCCAAAGTGGCGCGCCCCAGCAGATACCGTGTCTGATGGGTAGCGCGAATAACAGCCTGTTTTGTATGAGCGATTTGACCCTCAAGATTACCTCTTATCAAAAAACGTTCAACATAAAAGTTGTTCTTCTTGTTGAAACGGTCAAGATTGCTTTTGGACTCGTTCCCATCCGAGGTTGTTTACCACCTCAAAAGTTACCCGCAAGGTGCAGCCAGTTTAAACTGAATAGTTTTTGAAAGTTCGGACAAAACCAATCCAAATTTGACTAGGGTTTTGGACGTGAATCCAAGCCTTTTCCTTGCATGGGAAGTCCAGCCGCCTCTTATATACCTAAGGGTGACGGTCGATTGAACAACACACAATCGACAAAATCATCTACCACTTTTTATCTTTTATCTTTTCTTCTTAACCCTAGTTCTTCTTCTTCCTCCTTCTTCGTCTGTTCTTCTTGTTGCAGGGCAGCGAACCACGAGGCCCTAGGGGCGATCAAGTCGACCTAGGGCAGCCCATAGCCGTCGCGCGCCCTGACGAGGTCCCTCCCGGGCGTGTGGGGGTTTCGGGTCTTCAAAAGCGCCCGCCGGATTGCTTGCGTACCGCGCTTCCCGACGGGTCTCCTTCGACATGAGCTGCGGTGCATCACCCGCGGCGTCGAGGGTACACGGTGACGTGTTCGTGTGCGAACACACTTTTTGGCGACTCCGCCGGGGAACACGTGTGTTCGCACACGAACACGTCACTGTGTACCCTCGACGCCGGGGGTGATGCACTGCAACTCACGTCGATGGAGACCCGTCCGGAAGCGCGGTACGCAAGCAATCCGGCGGGCGCTTTTGAAGACCCGAAACCCCCACACGCCCGGGAGGGACCTCGTCAGGGCGCGCGGCGGCTATGGGCTGCCCTTGGTCGACACGGTCGCCCCTAGGGCCTCGTGGTTCGCTGCCTTGCAACAAGAAGAACAGGCGAAGAACGAGGAAGAAGAAGAACTAGGGTTAAGGAGAAAAGATAAAAGATAAAAAGTGGTAGATGATTTTGTTGATTGTGAGTTGTTCAATCGGCCGTCACCCCTTAGGTATATAAGAGGCCGCTGGACTTCCCGTGCAAGGAAAATGCTTGGATTCATGTCCGAAACCCTAGTCAAATTCGGATTGGTTTTGTCCAAACTTTCCAAAACTGTTCGGTTTAAACTAGCTGCATCTTGCGGGTAATTTTTGAGGTGGTAAACCACCTCGGATGGAAACGAGCCCAAAAGAAATCTTGACCATTTTGATGAGACGAACAACTTTTATGTTGAACATTGTTTGATCAGAGGTCATCTTGAGGGTCAAATCGCTTGTGCAAAATAGGCTGTTATTCGCGCTACCCATCAGACAGGGTGTGTGGTGGGGCGCACCACTTTTGGCTCCTGATAGGGCTGTATTCGGATGGCTCTAACTTCTGCATATGAACTCGGATTGGGACGATTGTCATATCAAAATCGACTGTTTCGACGAGATGAAGACAATTCGTGTAGATAAATTTCTCATATGAGGTCATCTTGGGGGTGTAATCAGCCGAATAGTGTTCTGGATAAAAAAATCTTAGTACTTCGAACGCAACTTCGGCCTTAGAGATGAGACCGGGTGGCTATGGCCCAAATATCAAAGTTTGTCCTTTTGATGATACGGAACTTTCTTACTTTAAGCACTTTTCCATTTAAGGCCTTCTTAATTATGTTTTCGACCATGCCAAAATCTGGTGTCAACAGATGCAAACAAAAGGTTTTGTCGGTCCTAAAGGTACTAACAAAGTGTGCAAGCTCCAGCGATCCATCTATGGACTGGTGCAAGCATGAGTTGGAATATACGCTTTGATGAGTTGATCAAAGCATATAGGTTTATATAGACTTGCGGTGAAGCCTTTCTGATAAGTATATGTAAATGACATATTGTTGATTGGAAATGATGTAGAATTTTCTGTAAAGCATAAAGGAGAGTTTGAAAGGAGATTTTCAAAGAAAGACCTTGGTGAAGATGCTTACATATTGAGCATCAAGATCTATAGAGATAGATCAAGACACTTGATAAGATTTTTTCAATGAGTACATACTTTTACAAGATTTTGAAAGAGTTCAAAATGGATCAGTCAATGAAGGAGTTCTTGCCTGTATTAAAAGCTGTAATGTTGAGTAAGACTCAAAGCCTGACCACGGCAGAAGATAGAAAGAGAATGAAAGTCATTCCCTATGCTTGAGTCATAGATTCTATAAAGGATTCCATGCTATGTACCAGACTAGTTTTGTGCCTTGCTATGAGTTTGGCAAGGGGGTACGATAGTGATCCAGGAGTGGACCACTGTATAGCGGTCGAAGTTATCCTTAGTTACCTAAGAGGATTAAGGAAGTATTTCTCGGTTATGGAGGTGATAAAGAGTTCGTCGTAAAGAGTAACGTTGATGTAAACTTTACACCAATCTAGTTGACTATGAGTCTCAATCTGGATACATATTGAAAGTGGGAGCAATTAGCTAGAGTAGCTCCATGCAGTGCATTGTAGACATAGAAAATTTGCAAAATACATACGGCTCTAAATTTAGCAGACCCGTTGACTAAACTTCTCTCACAAGCAAAACATGATCACACCTTAGTACTCTTTGGGTGTTAATCACATAGCGATGTGAGCTAGATTATTGACTCTAGTAAACCCTTTGGTTGTTGGTCACATGGCGATGTGAACTATGGGTGTTAATCACATACAAATGTGAACTATTGGTGTTAAATCACATGGTGATGTGAACTAGATTATTGACTCTAGTGCAGGTGGGAGACTGAAGGAAATATGCCCTAGAGGCAATAATAAAGCTGTTATTTATATTTCTTTATATAATGATAAATGTTTATTATTTATAGTAGAATTGTATTAACCGGAAACTTAGTACATGTGTGAATACATAGACAAAACAAATTGTCCCTAGTATGCTTCTACTTGACTAGCTCGTTAATCAAAGATGGTTATGTTTCCTGACTATAGACATGTGTTGTCATTTGATGAACGAGATCACATCATTAGAGAATGATGTGATGGACAAGACCCATCCGTTAGCTTAGCATTATGATCGTTAAGTTTTATTGCTATTGCTTTCTTCATGACTTATACATGTTCCTCTAACAATGAGATTATGCAACTCCCGAATACCGGAGGAACACCTTGTGTGCTATCAAACATCACAATGTAACCGGGTAATTATAAAGATGCTCTACAGGTTTCTCCAAAGGTGTTTGTTGGGTTGGCATAGATCGAGAGTTGGATTTGTCACTTCATGTATCGGAGAGGTATCTCTGGGCCCTCTCGGTAATGCTCGTCACTATAAGCCTTGCAAGCAATGTGACTAATGAGTTAGTTGCGGGATGAAGCATTACAGAACGAGTAAAGAGACTTGCCGGTAACGAGATTGCACTGGGTATGAAGATACAGACAATCGGATCTCGGGCAAGTGACATACCGATGACAATGGGAACAACGTATATAGTTATGCGGTTTGACCGGTAAAGATCTTCATAGAATATGTAGGAGCCAATATGAGCATCTAGGTTCCACTATTGGTTATTGGTCAGAGATGTGTCTCGATCATGTCTACATAGTTCTCGAACCCGTATGGTCCGCATGCTTAACGTTCGATGACGATTTGTATTATGAGTTATGTGATTTGATGACCGAAATTTGTTCGGAGTCCAAGATGAGATCATGGACATGACGAGGAGTCTCAAAATGGTTGTGACATACAGATTGATATATTGGAAGGTTATGTTCGCACACAAGAAAGGTTTGGGAAGAGTTCGGACATTTTTCGGAGTACCGGGAGGTTGCCTGAACCTCCCCGGGGGAAGTAGTGGGCCTTAATGGGCTTTATTAGAAAGGAGAACAGGGATGCAGGGTGCCCCCCTTGGCAGATCCGAATTGGACTAGGGAGGGGGCGGCGCCCCCTCTTTCCTTCTCCCTCTCCTACTCCTTCCTTCCCTCGCCTCTTGGAAAAGGAAGGGTACTCCACTATAGGCACGCCCCTCCTGGCTGCCGGCCTCCTCCCTCCCTCGTTTATATACGGGGGCTGGGGCACCCCAAAGGATAACAATTATTCTCTTAGCCATGTGCGGTGCCCCCCTCCACAGTTTAACACCTCGGTGATATCGTCGTAGTGCTTAGGCAAAGCCCTGCGTCGGTAACATCATCATCACCATCGCCATGTCGTTGTGCTGACGGAACTGTCCCTCGTCCTCAACTGGATCAAGAGATCAAGGGACGTCATCATGCTGAACGTGTGCTGAACATCGAGGTGCTATACGTTCGGTACTTGGATCGGTTGGATCGTGAAGACGTTCGACTACATCAACCGCGTTACTAAACACTTCCGCTTTCGGTCTACGAGGGTACATGGACACACCCTCCTCTCTTGTTGCTATGCATCTCCTAGATAGATCTTGCATGATCGTAGGAAATATTTGAATTACTGCGTTCCCTAACATTAGTTACCCCTCAACCTACTGCACCTACTGAAAATATTGGTTATGAAATTCCTTCGGGTATGATAGAACAACCGCTAGTTAATCCTTATGCAGGAGATGGAACTGAACATCCTGATATGCATTTGATATATGTGGATGAAAATTTTGGATTATTTAAGCCTGCAGGTTTGCCCGGAGATGAAGCTAAGAATAAGGATTTCCATTTATGTTTGAAGGAAAAGCATTGGGATGGTATAGGCTATGCGATGGTATTGGATCCTGGAATTGGAATAGATTGAAATTGGAATTTCACCAAAAAAATTATCCTATGCATCTAGTTCATCATGATTGGAATTGTATGTATAAATTTTGGCCTTGTGAAGGAGAAAGTATTGCTCTAGCTTGGCGGAGGCTTAAGTCAATGTTATATTCATTCCCCAATCATGAGCTCTCAAGAGAAATTATTATTCAGAATTTTTATGCTTGGCTTTCTCATGACGACCGGTCCATGCTCGGTACTTCTTGCACTTGTTCTTTTATGAAGAAGACTATTGAATTCAGGTGGGATCTTTTAGAAATAATTAAACGCAACTCTGAAGATTGGGAACTCGACGAAGGTAAAGAGTCAGGTATTAAGCTTGAGTTTGATTGTGTTAAATCTTTTATGAATAGCGATGCTTTTCAAAAGATTAGCACTAAATATGGACTTGACTCTGAGATAGCAGCCTCTTTCTGTGAATCATTTTCTACTCATATCAATCTCCCTAAGGAGAAGTGGTTTAAATATCACCCGCCTGCTAAAGAAGAAACTGAAGAACCCGGCATAGCTAAAGATGAAACTATCATTTACAATGTTGACCCAGTTGTTCCTACTCCTTATATTGAAAAACCACCTTTCCCTGTTAGGATAAAGGAACATGGCAAGGTTTCAACCATGCTCAATAAAAGTTATATTATGGCACATAAATCTACTGAAAAAATTAAAGTAGAACCTAGTGTTGCTATGGTTGAAGATCTCCTGGTAGAGAATATTGATGGGCATGTTATTTACTTCTGTGATGAAGCTGCCAGAATTGCCAAACCCGATGAAAAAGATAAATAGACTTGTTGTTGGCATGCCTGTTGTCTCAGTTAAAATAGGAGATCATTTTTATCATGGTTTATGTGACCTAGGTGCTAGCGTGAGTGATATTCCTTTTACTTTATATCAAGAAATCATGAATGACATAGCACCCGCTGAAATAGAAGACATATATGTTACTATTGAACTTGCTAATAGGGACATCATCACACCACTTGAGATTGTTAGAGATGATGAAGTCTTGTGTGGGAAAATAAAATACCCTACAGATTTTCTAATTCTTGGTTCCCCACAAGATGACTGATGTCCTGTTATCTTTGGTAGACCTTTCTTGAACATTGTCAATGCTACTATAGATTGTCATAAACAAATTGTTAGTGTTCGCTTTGGTGATGAGTCTCATGAATTAAATTTCTCCAAGTTTAATAGACAACCTCATAAGAAAGAATTACCTAGTAAGGATGAAATAATTGGTCTTGCTTTTATTGATGTGCCTCCTAGTGATCCACTAGAATAATATTTGCTAGACAATGAAATTGATATGCATATGCACGAAAGAAATGAAATAGATAAAAATTTATTTGAACAATGACCTCTGCTTAAACACAATTTGCTTATTGAAACTCTAGGAGGTCCTCCTCCACCAGAAGTTGATCCTATGTTTCAATTAAAAGAATTTCCTGACACTTTGAAATATTCTTATCTTGATGACAAAAAGATATATCATGTTATTATTAGTACTAACCTTCCAGAACATGAAGAAGAAAGATTATTGAAAATTCTGAAGAAACACTGTGCTGCTATTGGATATACTATAGATGATCTTAAGGGCATTAGTTCCACTCTTTGTCAGCACAAAATTAATATAGAATCTGATGTTAAATCCGTTGTTGATCATCAACGACGTCTGAATCCTAAGATGAAATAAGTGGTAAGAACTGAAATACTAAAGCTTTTGGAAGAAGGTATAATCTATCCCATAGCTGACAGCAGATGGATATGTCCCGTTCATTGTGTCCCTAAGAAAGGAGGTATTACTATTGTTCCAAATGACAAAAATGAACTTATTCCACAAAGGATTGTTACTGGTTATAGGATGGTAATTGATTTTAGAAAATTAAATAAAGCAACTAGAAAGGATAAATACCCCTTGCCTTTTATTGATCAAATGTTAGAAAGATTATCAAATCACACACACTTTTGCTTCCTTGATGGATATTCTAGTTTTTCTCAGATACCTGTTTCACAACATGATCAAGAGAAAACCAATTTTACTTCCATTTTGGAACTTATGCTTATAGACGTATGCCTTTTGGTTGATGCAATGCACCTGCAACATTTCAAAGATGTATGACTGCGTTATTCTCTGACTTTTCTGAAAAGATTATTGAGGTTTTCATGGATGATTTTTTTGTTTATGGAACTTCTTTTGATGATTGCTTGAGCAATCTTCATCGAGTTTGCAGAGATGTGAGGAAACTAAGCTTGTATGAATTGGGAGAAGTGCCACTTTATGGTTAATGAAGGTATTGTCTTGGGGCATAAACTTTTTGAACTAGGTATTGAGGTGGATAAAGCCAAAGTTGATGCAATTGAGAAAATGCCATGTCCTAGAGATATCAAAGGTATTCGTAGTTTCCTCGGTCATGCTGGTTTCTATAGGAGGTTTATCAAAGACTCCTCTAAAATTTCTAGGCCTCTTACAAACATTTTACAAAAGGATGGTCCATTTGTTTTTGATGATGATTATGTAGAAGCCTTTGAAACACTTAAGAAAGCCTTAATTTCCGCACCTATTGTTCAACCACCTCATTGGAACTTGCCTTTTGAAATTATGTGTGATGCTAGTGATTATGCTGTTGGTGTTGTTCTAGGAGAAAGAGTTGATAAGAAATTAAATGTTATCCATTATGCTAACAAAACTCTAGACAATGCCTAAAGAAATTATGCTACTATTGAAGAAGAATTTTTAGCGGTTGTGTTTTCTTGTGACAAATTTAGATCTTACATTGTTGATTCTAAAGTTATTGTTCACACCGATCATGCTACTATTAGATATCTTATGGAAAAGAAAGATGCTAAACCTAGACTCATTAGGTGGGTTCTCTTACTACAAGAATTTGATCTACACATAACTGATAGAAAAGGAGTTGAGAATCCTGTAGCTGATAACTTGTCTAGGTTAGAAAATATTCTTGATGATCTACGACCTATTAATGATAGATTTCCTGATGAAAAACTGGCTGCAATAAATGTTTCTCATAATACTCCTTGGTATGCTGACTATGATAATTATATTGTTGCTAAATACTTACCACCTAGTTTCACATATCAACAAAAGAAAAAATTCTTCTATGATTTAAGACATTACTTTTGGGATGACCTACATCTTTATAAAAAAGGAGTAGATGGTATTATTAGTCGTTGTGTACCTGAGCATGAACAGGAACAAATCCTATGGAAATGTCACTCCGAAGCTTATGGAGGACATCATGCGGGAGATAGAACTGCTCATAAGGTATTGCAATCTGGTTTTTATTAGTCTACTCTCTTCAAGGATGCCCGTAAGTTTGTTTTATCTTGTGATGAATGTCAACGAATTGATAATATCAGTAAGCGTCAACAAATTCCTATGAATTATTCACTTGCTGTTGAACCATTTGATGTTTGGGGTTTTGATTATATGGGACTTTTTCCTTCCTCTAATGGGTATACTCATATTTTGGTTGCTATTGATTATGTCACTAAGCGGGTAGAAGCAATTCCAACTAGTAGTGCTATTCACAATACTTCCATTAAAATGCTTAAAGAAGTTATTTTCCCCAGGTTTGGAGTCCCTAGATATTTAATTACTGATGGTGGTTCACACTTACCGTAAAACGCTTGCTAAATATGATGTTAACCATATAATTGCATCACCTTACCATCCTCAATCTAGCGGTCAAGTTGAACTTAGCAATAGAGAAATAAAACTAATATTACAGAAAATTGTTAATAGGTCCCGAAATAATTGTTGTAAGAAATTGGATGATGCACTTTGGGCCTATAGAATAGCTTATAAAATCCTATAGGTATGTCTCCGCATAAAATGGTTTACAAAAAAGCTTGTCGTTTTCCTCTTGAGTTAGAACATAAAGCATATTGGGCAATTAAAGAACTCGACTATGATTTCAAACTTTCCGGTGATAAGAGCTTATTTGATATTAGCTCACTAGATGAAGGGAGAACCCAAGCTTATGAAAATGCCAAACTATTTAAAGAAAAAAGTTAAAATATGGCATGATAAAAGGATCCAAAAGCGGGAATTCAAAGTTGGCAAATGATGTGTGATGTCTCCTAGAACTACATCGGTATTTCCCCAAAGAGGAAGGGATGATGCAATATAGCAACGATAGGTATTTCCCTCAGTGATGAGATCAAGGTTATCAAACCAATAGGAGAACCTCCTCACACCATGTAAACATCACCTGCACACAAATAACCAATACTCGCAACCCGACGTGTTAAAGGGGTTGTCAATCCCTTCCGGGTACAACGCCTCAAGGTAGGCAAATAACGTGAGATAAAAGTGGTAGATAGGATAAATAGATCGCGGAACAAATAAATTGCATCAAGGTATTTTTGTATTTTTGGTTTAATACATCTGAAAATAAATGCAAAGGAAAATAGATTGCAAAGGCAAATATGAGGAAAAGAGACCCGGGAGTCGTAGGTTTCACTAGTGGCTTCTCTCGAGAAAAATAGCAAACGGTGGGAAAACAATTACTGTTGGTCAATTGATAGAACATCAAATAATCATGATGATATCCAAGAAATGATCCTTATATAGGCATCACGTCCAAGATCAGTAGTCCGACTCCTGCCTGCATCTACTACTATTACTCCACACATCGACCGCTATCCAGCATGCATCTAGTGTATTAAGTTCATGGAAAAACAGAGTAATGCAATAAAAATGATGACATGATGTAGACAAGATATGTTTATCTATTGCGAATATATAGATCCCATCTTGTTATCCTTAGTAGCAATGATACATACATGCCGGTTCCCCTTCTGTCACTGGGATCAAGCACCGTAAGACCGAACCCACTACAAAGCACCTCTTCCCATTGCAATATAAGTAGATCAAGTTGGCCAAACAAAACACAAATATCGGAGAAGAAATAGGAGGCTATAAGCAATCATGCATATAAGGGATCAAAGAAGACTCAAATAACTTTCATGGATAAAATCATAGATCTGATCATAAACTCAAAGTTCATCGGATCCCAACAAACAAGCCGCAAGAGGACTTACATCATATGGATCTCCAAGAGACCATTGTATTGATAATGAAGAGAGAGAGAGAGACAGAGAGAGAGAGGAAGCCATCTAGCTACTAACTACGAGCCTGTAGGTCTACAAAGAACTACTCACGCATCATTGGAGAGGCACCAATGGAAGTGGTGAACCCCTCCGTGATGGTGTCTTGATTGGATCTGGTGGTTCTGGACTCCACGGCGGCTGGAAATTATTTTTGTCGACTACCCTAGGGTTTCTGAATATTGGGGTATTTATAGTGCAAAGAGGCGGTTCAGGGGGCACCCGAGGTGGGCACAACCCACCAGGGCGCGCCCTGGTGGGTGCTTCTCCCCTCGAGCCCCCCCCCCAGGTGCTTCCTTGGCCCACTGGATGTCTTCTAGCCCAACAAAACCATCCAGGAGTTTCACTGCATTTGGACTCCATTTGATATTGATTTCCTGCGATGTAAAATACATGCAGAAAATAGCAACTGGCACTGGGCACTATGTCAATATGTTAGTACAAAAAATGATATAAAATGACTATAAAATGATTGTAAAACATCCAAGAATGATAATATAACAACATGGAACAATAAAAAATTATAGATATGTTGGAGACGTATCAGCATCCCCAAGCTTAATTCATGCTCGTCCTCGAGTAGGTAAATGATAAAAACAGAATTTTTGATGTGGAATGCTGCCTAACATGTTCATCACATTTCTTTTCTTTATAGCATGGACATATGGACTTTTATATGATTCAAAGCAATAGTCTAGTTTTGACATGAAGACTTTAATACTCAAGCATATCAACAAGAAACCATGTCTTTGAAAATATCAACACTAAAGCAAGTTATCCCTAGCCCATTATGCTCAATCATTGATCCATTCATGAAACACACTCAAATATTAGCTACACCCAATGCTCAAATACGATCATAGTGCCCCTTAGTTGGTGCTTTATTAGAGAAGATGGAGACTCAAATTCAAAAAAATTGCATAAGTAAAAGAAAGGCCCTTCGCAGAGGGAAGTAGGGATTTGTAGAGGTGCCAGAGCTCAAAGCTTAAATTGGGAGATAAAAATATTTTTGAGAGTCATACTTTTCCCACCAACAAAAACGACTTGGAGCATCCCAACACTTTCCATGCTAGATACATCATATGCGGTTCCGAAATAGAAAATAAAGTTTATCCTTTTTCCACCATTACATTCACTTTCCATGGCTAGCCAAATCAGCGGTTGCCCTCCATACCAACACTTTCCAAGGAATTTATTATTTTACAACATAAAGTAAATTCATTTTTCCTTTCGGTACTAGGCATCCCTAATACCTTTGTCGTACTCTCGTGGAATGGCAAGTGAATAAACACTCATCGTGAGAATAACAGATCTAGCATGGAAATTATTGGTCACCCTTCTTCACCTCACGAGCGATAGAGCACACAAAAGAGAAATTTATTTTGACAATTAGAGATGGCACATGCAAATTTGCTTAGAACGGCATGGAAATACTGCATATAGGTAGGTATAGTAGATTCATAAGGCAAAACTGGTTTAGAGGGTTTTGGATGCACAAGTAGTGATCATACATAGTGCAAAATGAAGACTAGCAAAAATATTGAGAAGCGACCAACCAAAAAGCAAAAAATCTTATACCCAAACATTAAGCATAAGTAACACCGAATAATGCACCATAAGTAGGATATAAATTTCATTGCATAACTATTGACTTTCGTGCTTGCATAGGGAATCACAAACCTTAACATCAATATTGTTACTAGAGAACAATTACTCATCAACATGACTCAGATATCATATCATCGTATCTTGAAACCATTACTAAGAATCAAGTTTATTTTGTCCAATGATCTTCATGAAAGTTTTTATTATATCCTCCTTTGGATATCTATCACTTTGGGGCTATTTTCATATATTGCTTTTGATAAGCTCAAAGAAATATAAGTGAAGATCATGAGCATAATTTTTTTCTTTCTCTGAAAATAATCTAAGTGAAGCAAGAGAGAAATTCTTAAATTTTTTACTAACTCCCAAATAAATCTAAGTGAAGCATGAGATAATTTCTTCAAAAATAACAAAGCACACCATGCTCAAAAAGATATAAGTGAAGTGCTACATCAAATCCATGGCTCTAAAAATTTAAGTGAAGCATAGGAGCAAGCATAGCATAATTTTTGGCTCTCTCAAAAGAGTGTGTCTAGCAAGTATTCAATACTTAAAACACAAGGAAAAACAAGCAAAGACTCGTATCATACAAGATCCTCCAAGAAAAAATCATAGTATGTGACGAATAAAAATATAGTTTCAAGTAAAATACTGATGGTTGTTAGAAGAAAGCGGGGATGCCACTCGGGGGCATCCCCAAGATTAGTTGCTTTCTACTTATTTAAATATTATCTTGGGGTGCCTCGTGCATCCCAAGCTAAGCCTTTTGCTAATCCTTATTCCTTCATCCATTGTAAGATCACCCAAAACTTGAATACTTCAATCACACAAAACTCAAGCAAAACCTTCGTGAGATCCGTTAGTATAAGAAACCAAACCACTACTATAAGTACTGTAGAAAACCTATTATTATTTTATTTTTTCAATATATATACTGTATTGCAAGTTTTCTATGGTGAAAAATCGTCAGAGAAAACCATAGAATCATCAAAACAAGCACACAACGCAAAGAAAACAGAATCTGTCAAAAACAGAACAGTCTGTAGAAATCTGAATATTTCGAATACTTCTATAACTCCAAAAATTCTTATATAAACTGGTGAACGCGAGGAATTTGTCTATTAACCTTCTGCAAAAAGAATCAACTCAAAATCACTATTCTGGTGAAAATGAAAAATAATCCCGTGAGCGCAAAAGTTTTTGTTTTTCAGCAAGATCAAATAAACTTTCACCCAAGTCTTCCCAAAGGCCTTGCTTGGCACAAGCACTAATTAAAACACAAAAAACACAATCATAACAGTAGCATAATTGTGCTAACACACAAGAACAGAGAGAAAAAAGCAAAAAATAAATTTTATTTATTGGGTTGCCTCCCACCAAGCGCACTATCGTTTTACGCCCCTAGCTAGGCATAACGCGTAGGATCTAAGTTTTGTCACTCTTATCCTTTTTTCCCTTGGAGGTATTTGTGTTAGGAGGCTTCATAAATAAGACATAGAACACATTATCCATGGAAACCTTAGCACTATCAAGTTGCTTTTTATCATAACCCCTTTGATTTCCGGCAGTGATCCAAGAATAGTGTTGATTAACATCGTTAAAAACTTGTTGGATCATATCTAAAACGGGGACTTGCTTTTTAAGATTCTCATCAAAGATTTGGTTATCGACAATTAAATGTATTAAAGTATAATCACTATTATAAAGAATTTCATCAATCACGGGTTTTTCACGATTCATGCCATAAAAATCAAAGATTTACCTAGCTTCCCGTGTCATATAGTCAAATTCATTCATCAAAACAAGAGTGGCTAATGTTTTAGCTTTAGGATCCTTTATAACGGGCAACTCATAGAAAAACTTTGCAAGGTTCCTACAAATAAATCTAGATTCAAGTTTCAGAACAAGTGCCAAAATAGCTTCTGCATAAGATTTTGTTCTTTTAAGTATAGGAATATCATCAAGACTTAATTTTTCGACACAATTGAAAAATTCTTGGATATGTTCTTTTCCCATAAAATTCCCTTGCCCCAAAAAAAAGTTTTGGCATCCAGATTACCCATACGATCCATTTTAGAAGTTAGGCCATCATATGTTTCTGCCATACCAAAGTCACTCATGGTGACAAGTTCAAGCAAATAAGAGATCTGACAAGAAAAAGGCGAATGAAAAAGAGGGCGAATAAGACGACAAATGTTTGTGAAGTGGGGCAGAGGAAAACGAGAGACAAATGACAAATAATGTAAATTGCGATTAGATGAGACTTGTGATTAGGAACCTGGTTGATGTTGAAGATCTTCGCCGACAACGGCGCCAGAAATTCCTTTTGATGTCTGCTAGAACTACGTCGGTATTTCCCCAAAGAGGAAGGGATGATGCAGTATAGCGACGGTAGGTATTTCCCTCAGTGATGATACCAAGGTTATGAAACCAGTAGGAGAATCTCCTCACACCACGTAAACAACACCTGCACAAAAATTACTAATACTCATAACCCGACGTGTTAAAGGGGTTGTCAATCCCTTTCGGGTACAGCGCCTCAAGATAAGCAAATAACGTGAGATAAAAGTGGTAGATAGGATAAATAGATCGCGGAACAAATAAATTGCAGCAAGTTGCTACCTCTTTAGCTTGCGTTGGTTTTCCCTTGAAGAGGAAAGGGTGATGCAGCAAAGTAGTGTAAGTATTTCCCTCAGTTTTGATAACCAAGGTATCAATCCAGTAGGAGACGACACACAAGTCACCGAATACCTACACAAACAATCAAGAACTTGCAACCAACGCGACGAAGGGGTTGTGAATCCCTTCACGGTCACTCGCAAAGTGATATATGATAGAGATAGTAAAGTAAATATTTTTGGTATTTTTGGTTTATAAATTGGAAAGTAAAGATTGCAAAACAGTTGATCAGAAACTAGCAAGATGTAAACGAGATTCAATAATATGGAAAAGAGACTTGGGGGCCATAGGTTTCACTAGTGGCTTCTCTCGAGATAGCATATATTACGGTGGGTGAACAAATTATTATCGAGCAATTGATGGAAAAGCGAATAATTATGATGACATCTAAGGCAATGATAATGAACATAGGCATCACGTCCGTGCCAAGTAGAACGACTCCTGCCCGCATCTACTACTATTACTCCACACATCGACCGCTATCTAGCATGTATCTAGAGTATTAAGTTCATAAGAACGGAGTAACGCATTAAGCAAGATGACATGATGTAGAGGAATTAACTCAAGCAATATGATGAAAACCCCATCTCACTACAAAAAAAATACACTTCCGTGATGATACGTGTTTGTCACAGTAGGTCGTGTTTTTGTCATGCATGTACATCCATGACAAATTTATGACAGAATCAAGATAGTCATACCTGTGCCGTCGTAGAAGTGTTCGATGACATTACCAAAATTATCATCACGGAAGTGTCCACTTCCATGACGATAAATCACGCGTCACAGAATTGCTTTCGTGAAGGGTGACCGACACGTGGCATCCACCGTAATGGAACACCGTTAAGCTACCGGGTCGGGTTTTGGATCCGATAACCCGTTAACAACCACGAACAATGGGGATTTTCCACGTGTAAAATCATCATTGGCTGGAGGAAACACGTGTCGGCTCACCGTTGGGACAGATGTCATCCACTCATTGGACAGAAGGCGCCTATGATACGTCGACACATGACACGGCCCAACAGAGGCCCATTCCTGTGAAAAGGCCGGCCCGTTTGACTTGGTCAAAAGGTGGCGGGCCGGCCCATGGAAAGCCTGTTAACAGCATGTTCGCATATAGCCCATATACAGCCCGCTAACCCAAGGCCCGTTACGCCCTATCCGAATTAGCCCAGTAGCGTCATCTGGGCCATCCAATATGATTCCAGCCCGTTTTCACTTCTGACCCATGTATGCCCCATGACGTCTTTCGACCCATATGAGGCCCTATGTAACTCTTGTCCTATTAACGGCCCATGGTGAAACTGGCCCGCAATAAATAGTTTATCACTTTACACCCACTAACGGCCCGTGGTGAAACTGGCCCGTAATGAACAGTATATCACTTTATACCCATTAAGGGCCCGTTATTTAGTTGTGTCATTTCCAGCAAATGTTATCTTTCGGCCTTCTCAGAGCCCATTTATTCTTGGGCTCATTTCCAGCATTCGTTTACTTACGGCCCGTTACTGTCATTTCTGCTTGTGGGCCAAATTCAGCCCGTGTTACATCGGCCCGTTTGTGGTCCGTTAATACGTTGGGCCGTTTTCATAGTGTCATCAACGGCCTATTAACGATGGCCCGTTATGGTCATACGGCCCATATAATGCCCATTGTTTCTATGGCCCGTAGAAGGCCCATTGTTTCTACGGCCCGTAGAAGGCCCATTGTTTCTACGGCCCGTAGAAGGCCCATTGTTTCTACGGCCCGTAGAAGGCCCATTGTTTCTACGGCCCGTAGAAGGCCCATTGTTCTACGGCCCGTAGAAGGCCCATATTTCTAGAGTAGAGGCTGTTAGTAGAAGGCCCACTGTTTTACGGCCCGTAGGAGGCCCAGTGTCACTACAGTAAATATTAGCCCATGGTTATTGTGGCCTAGTTTTAAAAAGAACTGCACTGACTACAAGCAAACGAATAAACAAGACAACAACGAAATAAATAAGCAAGCAACTTATGCTAGGCTATCACGGCTGTTACACATATTACATCCACTGGGCATCAAAGTTCGCCACCAGTGCAAATATAGGGAACAAAGCAGCATATCATATACACTGGTTGTCAAAGTTGGCGACCAGCGCAAATAAACGCCGCAGCAAAAAAATCCAGAACTGAAACCACTTCAGAAGATCTCAAGAAACAATATCCTGGGTACCCATAATGCTGGCAAGATGCTTAGCAAGCTTATTAACTTTCTCTTGTTTGGCGCTTAAATCCTCCAGCGCTTGCTGTTGCACCAGAAAATATGCATCTGAATTCTGCAGGGACTTCCTCAGTCCTTCAGCTTCCTATCGCAGCACATCAAATCGATGTCTTTCAACTTGAAGTTGAGACTCAAGAAGATGAACTGATTTAGGCAGTGAGTTCGAAGAGCTTGTGCCAGCAGTAGTTGCCAGTAACTCGAACACTACATCAAGACAGGACTTTTTGGTTCCCTCGCTGTCGTCAAGATAGTTTTTATCAGCTTTCTTGGAGACTAACAGGGATGTATCACTATCTTGAACCTTATCTGCATTACTTCCTTTACCATTGGATAACGTGGTACTGTTCTCCAATATTTTGTCCGCATTCTAAAAGAGAAACAAGCAGACACATCACATGTTTACCATGTTGTATATGAAACTCATTTTGGTAAATGAGTTCAGTAGTAAACTGGACAGGATAATAGCATGAAACAAACATATATCTATGTGCCATGGTCACTTTATGGTCTATATCATTCTAGTTTTTGTTGCCAAATCAAGATAGAGACATAGTTCAAACAATATTTGTTCAAGACAAAGCAGAATAGACAGAATATAAGTGTGGGTAACTATAGAGCAATAACAACACTTGTAATGTGCATGACATGAGAACATAACTGTTTATTCAATTGAAACTGAAATCAACATAGAGTAGGTTACAACAGCAAACCAGTTAAAGAAACAGGTTTAAAACATACCTGTTGCGCCATTGGAGTTTCAATTCCATCCTTCAAATTTAAAAATAGTTGGTATGAGTAAATACAGTAATGCAAGAGCTAAGGAGTATGAACCATAGCTACAGAACCTGACCTGAGAACTAATCTTCTTGTCCTTTAAGCGTTGAGTTGGGATTCAGAGTGGTGGTCCTTGTGCTTTGGGCACTGCAGTTCCCTTACTAACCGCTCGTGTTTGGGTGCTCTGTGGTGGAGATGATGTTGTGTCAACTAGAACCGGGTTACTATGTGCCGGGGTTGGGGTTAAAAGGGGTGTAGCTGGTTCTCTGTCCAACTGGGTAGGGGTACAATCTGCGAGAGTCTGGGTTATGTGTGGTGGATCTGGTCCTTGGGCAAGTACAACCGTGGTTCTATCTGCATCAACTGGTAGCACTATCTTTTCTGAAGACCGTGTTGTTACTCCCTTAGATACTGCCATCACGCTCTCCAATTCAAATGGCTGATAAACAAGAAAAGTAATTGAAAGTATAGACATTGTATGATAGACAGGTGCAATGGATAGTGGGGAATAAAAGAGGGCATGAAATAATTCATATTTATGTTGTCTAACAAAACAGGATAGCATGACACAATTTCACATGTATGATGGCTAACTAAACAGGATAGCATGACACAATTTCACATTATGATGGCTAACTAAAAAAGATGGAAAGACATAGTTCAAAATATGAGACTATGTAAATAGGATGACATGACATAACTATATAATGTGTCTATTAAATAGGTTGGCATGCCATAATTCACATACATTCATGGATAGAATGCCATAATTCTAAATATGATGACTGTAAACACTAAACAGGATGAGATGATATAACTATATGATGTCTTTATTAAATGGGTTGCCATGCCATAATTCAAATAGATATGTACTATGTAAACATGATGGCATGATATAATTCAAATATATGATTTATATACTAAGCAAGTAAGAAGATGGCAATCTATATATGATGTAAAAACTAAGAAATGCAAGACAACAAGCATGACATGGGTAATATAACCCTGCCAAGTTTGAGCATAGACCTCAGGGGGGAAATAGGACTGGTCATCAGTCTCTGAATCCTCCTCTGAGGAGCTCTCTATAGCCAACAAGATGTCTGCTTTAGCAGGTAGCATTGTCTGCTCTGAATACCTTGTTTTCACTGCAGATACTTCCATCACCGCTTCAAATGGCTGATGCATAGGAAGAGTAGTTGAATATACAAACATTGTCGACACATGGAACACGTAATACAAAAAAATGATAGCATGATATAATTCACATACATGATGAGTGGCTAAACAGCATGGCATTGCATAATTCACATATATAATGCCTTTGCAACAAGATAGCATTGTATAATTCACATATATAATGTCTTGCAACAAGATGGCAATGCATAATTCACATATATGGTAATTAGACACTGAACAGGTGGCAATCACACAAAGCATGTCTAAACTAATCAAATGGCATAGCAATGCGAGACACCATACGCACAATATGAGCAACACAACCCTGCCAAGTTAGAGCATACACCTCGGGGGGGGGGGAATAGGACTGGTCATCTGTCTCTGAATCCTCCTCTGAGGAGCTATCCGTAACCAGCGAGATATGCGCTTCGTCAGATAGCATAGTCTGCTCTGAAGACCTTGTTTTCACTCCAGAATTTGCCATCACCGTGTCAAATGGCTGATGCACATGAAGAGCAATTGAATGTACTAACATTGTTGACAAATGTAATATGTAACGAAAAAAAGGATGGCCTGATATAATTTACATATAAGATGACTGGCTAAGCAGGATGGCATTGCAAAATTCACATATATGATGCCTGGTAAACAAGGTGTCGTTACATAATTCACATAAACAAGGAATAAACTAAACAGATGGCATTCGCACAAAGGATGTCTAAACTAAGCAGATGACATATTTGATGTATAAAGTAAGCAACGCAAGACACCATATGCATGATATAACCAACATCAGCATGCCAAGTTAGAGCGAAGACCTCAGGGGGTAAATAGGAGTTATCTTCTCCTTCTGAATCCCCCTCAGAACAGATATCTTCCTCTCGATTACAATCCGAAGTGCGTGGAGGGGGGGGGCTGCCTTTGTGCCTACCATGGAGCGACGTCTGCATGAAATTATATTGCCATGCAAGGCTCGTCTATTTTGCTCTACATGTTCAGTTCCATTGTTTACAATAACTGTCATGCATAGGAATAAAACATAGTGAGATTATGTAAGGAGTGCATGCAGAAATCCAGAGTGATGGTAGCAACCTGTGGATAGACCCAAAACCAATAATAGCAGGCAGATAATGGCTTCAGTTAAAAAATACAGATAATGGCTTCTTTACTGTTTGTTTCCCACCCAACATGAAACTCATAGTAGACACCGGAGATTAACCAGATAGTAGATAGATACTATTGATAGCGCCCCGATATGTACCCCACAACCATTTAAAAACTCAAGTTTGACCATTAGTTTGGAGCTGACTCAGAGTCTAATCGGTGAACAGGACGATAAAGTAGCATGTAATATTAAGCGATGCATAACGTAAGCAGACACGAAAGAGTGCGACCTCTCTTGCGGACCCGTGTAGTCCTCGAGGTCATCTGCTCGGTTGATGATGGTAATGCAGTTTTCATGGCTGCCAGCGGCGGGGAAGAAGATCTGAGGCGGCGAAAGACAGTCTGGAGGCCGGATCCCTGCTGTGCTGGACCCTTCTGTCGTTGGAGCAGCTGAGCTGGGGTGGACGATGGTGCAGCAGGAGCGGGACAAACCACGCAAGGTTTTCTTTGACAACTATCTGTAAGAGAAGTAATTCTATAAGGGCTCGTTTGAATTGGAGGATTCCAACAATGCAGGGATAGGAAATAGACAGGAATAGGATAGGAATGCACGTGCAAAACAGAGAATTTAAAAACACAGGATTTCTGCCAATCTGGGTGTTTGATTCACAACAATTGGAAGATCACAGGATGCAAAGAAGCATGGTGAGATTAAGTCAAACCACAAGAAAATGTACGGTTATAATGCTATTATGCTACTATCTCTTAGTCTTGTGCTTCATGAATAGGAATTTGAAAAGGAGGACAAGTGAAAATTAAAATTCCTACGTTTTTTCTTTAAAGGAGACATTAAAGGAACAAATCTGTGTGCTCAGTGGACAATATATATAACATGTAGAGTAAAAAAGAGATGCAACAAGTGTACAACCTCTTTGGCGAAGCCATGTCGATCTCAGCGTGATTGGGTTGGCCAGTGAGGATGCTCCAGCTGACTTTGCTGTAGGAGGAGGGGAAGAAGATTTTAGGCGTCTGGAGATGGAGCCCGAGGTACTGCTCCGCTATGATGGAGGGTTTCGTTGTTGGAGCAGCTCTGATGAGTTGTACGACGCCGAGGCTGAAGCAGGACAAGAGAGACAACAAACAACGTTAACCTGAGTGGAATTATAATAGCATCTCCAATACATGACGTAAAATACATAACCACAAAGTGCTAGATGTAAAATACATCAGCCGCTCATCTCTGAACTTAACTGTCGAAACTGAACTTAACTGTCGAAACTGAACTTAACTGTCGAAACTGAATTTTGCTGTCGAAACTGAATTTTGCTGTCGAAACTGAACGCACTAGCAAGGTGAGGCTACACGTCGGTCGACTGACTTTTTCATCTCTGGTCAGTCGATTTTGCAGCCGTTGGATACGAAATCAAGGGCCTGCGGTTCATCTTCAACCTCCACCCCCCTGAGCCGCCAGCCACCACCGGCCAAACAGCAGCCCCCCGCCGCCCGCGGCCGGCGGTGCGCCGCCCCGCCCGCCCCGAAAACACTCCCCACCGCCGGTCCGCCGCCGCCCCGGCCATCCCTCTAGGCCCCCCGTGCCGAGCTTTTTCTCTGGCGATCCCCACGCCACCGCCCCGCCACCGCCGGCGACCACCGCCCCCATCCTGAACCCTAAGATAGATAGTGGGGTACCTCTCCGGCGAGCCCCCTCCCCGCTGTGGCTGGTTCTTCCTTCACCCCGGCGAGCCCCCCCCACCCCCTGAAAATCGACTGACCCAAAAGTCGATTCAGTCGACTGAAGTGTAGCTAAATCGGAGCAGCATCGCAAGCAAGAGCAAGAGCGAGAGCAGCAGCCGAGCAAGAGCAATAGCAAAGCAGACCAGGCAGGGGAGCAGAGCAGAGCAGCAGCGCGAGCGAGAGCTAAAGCAGCAGCAGCTCCTACTGATGTGGACGTCGCCGCCGAGGGAGCGACACCGTGGAGGAAGTGGCCGGCGACGCCGCCGTGGATGGAGCCGCGCCGTGTCGGCTCGGGACCGAGCGCCGGCAGCACCGTGAGATCGAATCAAGAAGAAAATGCGGCGATCAGTGTACAACCTCTTTGGTGGCGCCGATTAGGCCGCAGCTTCATCCGAGGAAATGGTGATGATGATGCTCTTCCGGTGGTGCAGGTGAAGACGGCGGTGTGGGAATGGAGGTGGCGCGAAAGACGAGGGGAACGTCGGGGCAGCTCCTTGGAGGTGGAGGACGGGGTGGCTGAACCGGCGGGACGATGAGATCGACGACGGATCCTCATCCGGTACGGTGGATGAGGGACGTCGAGGTGTTGCTGTGGACGACGTCGTCGGGGAAGAGGCTCCGGCTGGGTGGCGGACGGAGCAGGGTGTGGGGTTTCGTCGCGGGTTTTCGCGGCCTCGGTGTACGAATGGGTGGGCGGATGGGATGGCAGTGGGGAACCATGGCTTAGAGACGCGCTTGTCCGAAATGTGGGGTAAGTTACGAAAGTACCCCCACCGATTTGAGGCGGTTCTTTCGGTTCAGGGGTACCACGGGCATTTCGCGTGTCGGGATTTCACAGGAGGTGGGAGTTTTCGCGCGCGTTGTAATTTCGGAATAGCAAGGCGCGGGTTGAGATGGAGGGAGTTGTCGGAGCACAACGAGACAAAGATATATCTTAAATATTTCGGGCTAACAAGGCGCGGGTTGAAATTTCCGGACAAGCCTAACGTGTACTGTACCAAATCAATGCGCACTACAAATGTCATTCAAAACTTTGAATTCATGTTATGTTCAATTAAAATATTTCGCTACGTGTATAATGCATGCAACCTACTACTCAAATGAACGTTTTAGTGCATTCCAAACGTATATACTACCGCTTCAATATGAACTAAATTTGAATTTTTCTATTGAATAAGATCTACAGTAATGATTGTTGTGAAGTCAAAGCATTTGAATTCGTTTCTCTGTTTTAATAAGATCTACAATCATCATTATTGTCAAGTTAAACCATCGTTTGTGTATTATCTTCACAGCACACCACATGATTAGTCTCGAGTTACATATGAACTATGTGTACTATATGAACTCGAACTAGATTTTTTGAATCCACTTTATTTTGATTTCAAATCACATTACATTTCTAGCTCTAGCTAGATCTTCATAATCTAAACCATGTCTCATATGTATAATGTGTTTATCACATTATGTATGGTGCCCCGCCCCCTACGCCTACAAGTATTTAGATGTGAGTTGCAAACACCACACATTACCACAAATTCAAATAAAATGTGAGAATGTTCGATATATAGTATTGTTTAGATTGCTCGATATTTAGTTGTAAGCTGCAAACGCCACACATTATCACAAATTCAAATAAAATGTGAGATTGTTTGATGTATAGTATGGTTTAGATTGTTCGGCATTTAGCTGTGAGTTGCAAACGCCATGCATTATCACATTATGGTATAACATGTGCACAGCACGTGTATCACCGCTATATTCATGCATGCAATGTTTAAAACACTATGATCTCCTATTCAAATATATGAATCCGCTTTCATATCAAATTATGATCTTTGTTAGTCTCTTACACCCACACAATCCTCTAACCTTTGTAGCTACCACTAACTTTCTCTCGTGCATGCACACGCCCTCCTCGCCCTCCCCCTCCCTCGGCATTCTATCCACCGGGCACATTCATTTTTTTCTTTAGGTCGTTCTCCCAGAGTCTCCACAACTCCTTTCCGACACACACCGATCGATAAACCTCTCCAGCGATGCCTGCCTACAACATACACACACACCTTCAATCTCCTCCTTTATGTGTCCTTGCCTCGTGTCTCTCATACGGTCAGACACACGTGTAAACTCTCGCCCCTCTTTTCATCGATCTCACAACCGCACACTCCTCCCCCTATCTAGCTAGTAGTTGGGCCTCTCGCACCACCTCCTAGCTCCATTCTCTCTGTCTATCCGTCTCGCTGGGCCTTATTTGCCTCTAACAAATGGACGTACACCGACCGATCTCTCGCTATACATATAGCTAGCTAGGTCCTTATAACTCGTTTTTACCCACACGTCAATCGATCTACCTCATTAGTTGTGTCTCTCCCTTCCTCCGACAAACAACAATTGATCTACCGATCTAGTTAGGTTTGCTTACCAAACACATGGTTCCCCTTCATCATCCATGGATGCGTCCCGACAGATCTATCACGCACAGGCACACACAGAAACACATCCCCACTCTTATTGATAACATTGCAGTTCCACCCTCAGTTTGTCTAGTAGGCCTCTCCCAACATCTTCGAGAAGCAACTCCATCACCCATCCAGCACTCTACCCCTCTCCCTCCCTCTCCCTCCCTCTCTCTCCTCTCTCTCTCTCTGTCCCATCATATTTCCCGTCCTTCAGTTATGTATGGATGTCGACCGATCTCCCTCAAGACATAGTTGGGTCTCTCCTTCTCAACACATATACGAGTCGTTCTACCTCTATAGTTAGGCCTCTGCCTACCCCTCCCCCACCCCCTCCCCCCACACACACCGATACATCGAGCGCTCTAGTCATGTCTCCCTGCCACACACAAACTTGACATGTGCCCTCTAACGTTCCGGTAGGCCAGTCGCCCTATATCTTTGACTTGCACACACACACCCAATTTCGATGGCTCTCTTCATCGATCTCGCACCCACCCACTTGATCCTCTCTTCGACTCTATCGATAGCTATGACCCTCCCTCTCTTCTCGTGGATTGCCCGACCCTCTATGTATGATATGGATAGGCCTCCATTTCACACACATTGCATGCAAAATTTTGTTTGAGATGTCATCGACACATATTCCCACAAATAATTCACGAAATCAACCCCCACCCCACCCCCACCCCAAAACAAAAACACTCACGAACGCGGTTTGTATCTCTCACACACACCCACGTAGGTGGGGGACGTGCACGAAGAGAAGAGGTGCATGCACGGCGCACGTACTCCCGTCTCTTTCCCAACCACACCCGCGCGGGTACACGGTGGAGCTCATTTCTGTACGAAAAAGGCAGCCCACGTGGTAATTTGGCACGTGTACTGGTTGTCCACTTGGTGGAGGGAGGATCGTCTACCACGGGTGAACAAACAAATTGCGACTTGACGTGTTATGTTAAAAAAAGAGGCAAACCATGTGGGGCCTACCTTAGAGGCAAGGCTCTATACACTGGAGTACTTTTGATGTGTCCCGTCAACTCGCAGAACGAGGAGAAGCTTGCTTAGTACGCCGTCTCCCCCGCCCACGGGCGCGGTGGCTCGCAGGATGAGGTGAAGCTTGCTCCGCCTTACGCCCGCTCCCTCGCCCATGCGCGCGGTGGCTCGCAGGACGAGGAGAAAAATTTACTACTCCCTCCGTTTACTCCTCGTCCCTACTACCTTGGTTATAGAGATTATATCATATTGTTTGGAATATATATGTCCTTTAGTAGATTTCAATATGAACTACTAGTACATACTCCAAACACTGATGTATATAGACGTATTTTAGAGTGTAGATTCACTCATTTTTGCTCCGTATGTAGCACTCTCCCTCGCCCCTCGACCCTCGCCCACGTGGTGGACGTGCAGCAATTCATTCGGTCTCATATAGCCAGAACGATATATACTGCACTACCATTATTGCTCGACTTCCTGAAGAGGCGAAGAGCCAATCGCAAGGTTAATATTTTGGAGATGCCAAGCGCAAGGTTATAGGAGAACGAGTAGTAGGTGCCGCGTCATTTATAAATAAGTTTTTTTCTTCAGTGGCACGTACGCAATATGATAGGTTCATATGGAGAGAAAAGGAAACCGCTCCACTATATACATAGTCAGGACGGGCCAGCCTACACGGTTGCTTGCTGGGGTTGCTCTCTTCACACTCTCTCGCACAAAACGACTGTGGCCACATCTCTAACATCCCGGCGGATCACGTCCGCTTGGGGAAGGGGTGGATGCTTAGTGTAGATGCGGTGGCCGTCGCCGACGGCGAAAACCCACTGTCGGCACGTCCCGATCAGGGGTCCCCGCCGTTCTCTCTCACAAAGCCGGTGAGGTTGCCTTCGTCCCTTGCTCACTGCCGCGACGTGGGCAGTTGCCGCCTCCGCCGCCCTCCTCAAGGTTGAGC
The DNA here is from genome assembly GCF_018294505.1 of Triticum aestivum. Taxonomy (NCBI): domain Eukaryota; kingdom Viridiplantae; phylum Streptophyta; class Magnoliopsida; order Poales; family Poaceae; genus Triticum; species Triticum aestivum. Next base: position 479,256,405 of record NC_057798.1, on the reverse strand, counting down.
TACGTCCCTCAGGTACAACTCCCTTTACAGCCGGCTTGCACCACTGCTCCAGCTGCCCACATCACTCCCTGTGGATATTTCTCTACTTCTTTGCCCCGCACATACCTCTACTCTACTGGCTTCTACGTACTGTATTTGTGATGAGTTTATGTCTCATCAACTAGTCCCAGTAATCTTATTCTAATCACGCTTCTTCAATTTCTTTGCCACAGGGATGCTCATCTCGATTTTGAGAAACTGCACAAATGATCCGATGGTCAAAAGGTCAAACTTCATTCATAGGAACTCAAACGTTGCCAGCAAATTGAAGCCTGGTCAGGGTTCACGGTTCAAGGGCTAGGGACTGCATGGATCGTTTTTTCTTTAGCTGCCTCTGTTCCAAAATAAGTGTCAACTTTAGTAGTAGTACAACTTTGTACTAAAGTTTGCACAAAGTTGAGACACTTATTTTGGAACGGAGGGAGTACATATTTGCTATGATCTGTCAATCATTGAGATGCAATAGCATGCATGTTAGTCTCCTTTGTATTTGATGAAATGTTCTAATGGGCAACCTTGGACGCAAGATACATGTAACAGAAGCTGGAAGCTTCATAGCATTGTACAAATTCATCTCGCTGATAAATTACAGTACGTACTATACTAGTACTTCCTCCGTTTCTAAATATAAGTCTTTGTAGAGATTTCACCATGAACCACATGCGGATGTATATAGGTGCATTTTAAGTGTAGATTCATTCATTTTGTTCCATATGTAGTGGAATCTCTACAAAGACTTATGTACTAGTAATAGCTAGCCCCCACTACTAGGAATTCTCTATCCTCTCCTTGAGCCACATCATCCAAATTGATGTAGCCGTTAGATGAAGTAAATCAGTCCATAATAGCCGTCTGATCTAGACGTTGAGAGGCTCTGCACTAAGCCACATGCAAGCATGCAGAAATACCGTGGCACATGCATGTGAGTGGGTTTTAAATCACATCAACATGTCTGCATGCAAGCATGCACCGGTAGCATGCATGTAAGTGAGCTTTTAAGTCCCATTAACATGTCAAAAAGAAAAATATAATCCCATTATGCAGTAGGAGTTGGCTGATCTTTTTTCCTTACGTGGGATGATCTAAATGATGATGGGAGTTTATTTAGTTTGGCTACCACATTTGTCATGCCGTTATAGAGTTTTTTTAGTTCTATGAAATCGATAATTTTGCGCAGAGAGATATACCGCTGTTCCGCGGCAACGCGCGGGGACTCATCTAGTAATTTTAGGAACGGAGGGAGTACTATGTAAAGAGTTAGGTGTCACACGGTGATAGTGTGTGGTGGGCCATGTAATCACTGAGCCTGCGTGTTTTCACTGCTCTTGCACGCCTCCGCTGTAAGAATGGAGAAAATTGTAATCTAGTAGTAGTACCTCCTTTCGCCGAAAGCATGGGACATCCAGCAGTCCTACCACCTCAGTAATAAAGACCAATGAGCCGTCAAATCACATAGACCCAGCAGTAAGTTGGACGGACGAAGCAACCATCACTCTTGCGCCAGTGAGAGGTCGCATGGGCTCTGCCCGGGCATGAATGCGGCACCGATTCTTTGGAGCGGCGCTGACCGTTTCGGGCGGGAAGCGCGCGCGGGCGATGGAGGGGCTTTGGGTGGGCCAGGCTGGTCAGGAGCGGGCGTGGCAGCTGTCAGCATGTCCCTACCGGACACGCCCGGAAACGAGAGGATGCACCGACTCTCGCGGCTAAAATCGTATACTACACAACATCTCTCTGTAGGAGTAGGTCGATCTGTCGCTCTCTCTAACACACACACTACACACACACACACACGAACATGCACGCACCTTGGTCCCGTTGCACCTTCTAACATGACTTGTTACACCTAGACGGGGAGTAGTAAGTATACGAGATATGGTGGCACACTGACTTAAGTCGAATACAAGTGCCCAAAATTTGTGTGCATGTTATAATAAGGATTCACTTAAAATAGTACGTGAGCGAACAGAGGGATCAATTGGACAGTGTTCCCGAGTAGTAGCGAGATGTGTGAGGTAAGATACACCGCTGGCGCTTTTAATTTTTCTTATTAATTTGTTTGTTTCACCCTCTGACTGGTGGGACCCAACGTACTACGTGGAGAGAGGTAAGGTGACTAAGGCTGCATTATTTCTGCACCACTGTGGATAGTCTTACCACCAAAGCCACATGACACGATTATGATTGAAATCCCAATGACTCCCACACACACAAAAAAACACGGCATGCTTGTCACACGAATGCAGGAATGTATAAAAGGTTATTTCCCTCTCGTTGAACATAACGGGAGGGTTGTGTAGCTGGTTAGCCTGTTCGCTCATCAAACTTGAGGTCTCGGGTTCGATAACTACACTTGAGCATAATTTGTGCCAGGAGGATTCTTTGACTGGTCAAAATGTTTTCTAGGGTTTGCACGCTTCACACTCTCTCTCCAGTATATATATACACGCTGGAGCCTCAGCGCTTGTAGTTGCTCTCTTCACACTCTCTCGCCCTCTCCCGCTGGAGCCTCGGCGCTTGTAGTTGCTCTCTTCACACTCTCTCGCCCTCTCCAAATCTAAACAAGACTTCGTTGGCCTCTCTCTCCCCTCACTGCTGCTCAAAGAGCCCGCAGGATCCGTCCACCGGGAAGGGAAGGAGGCTTAACACTGTCGCCGTGGGACTACCGGCGTAGCTGTTCACTTTCCACCCAGCGGCGGCGCGGGAGGGCCTCCGACCCCTTCTTCTTCGCCGTCGTCCCGTCACCCACCGAACCACGCCCCAAGAACCTTAAGGTATATTTTACTTACTCCACATGCATTGCTCTAGCTGCATGTATACCATGAATCTAGGACGTGGTTCAAAGAGGAAAGGAGTGGGGGAAAGTAGTGGGAAAAGTTGTATATAGCATGAATCTAGGACGTGGTTCAAAGAGGAAATGAAGGGGGAAAGTTGTATAGCATGAATCTAGGACATAGTTCAAAGAGGAAAGGAATGGGGGAAAGTAGTGGGGAAAGTTGTATCGCATAAATCTAGGACGTGGTTCAAAGAGGAAAGGAAGGGGCGAAAGTACTAGTTCAAAAAGGAAAGGAAGGGACAAGGCTGTAGAGTTTGAGCAGGACTAGATTTGCTGCACTCACATAGGGAAAGGTGTCTAAAGATAACAAAACTGGGACCAACACAAATATGCTCCTTGGTTGTTTGTTCTTTGTTGCAACAGACTATGCATGACCACAGTACATCGGTAGATGCACATGGTGCTGGTGCATCCACTGTCCCGTGCAACTCATTAGCTATTGTTAATCTATGGCCCTGTTTGGTTAAAATCTCCCTAGTCCCTACCTGCTTGGTTCCAGGGACTAAACATGGACTAGAGGTTATTAAATGACATGATAAAAGACCATGTTACCCCTAGTAATAAACTAATAGAAACAAGATGCGATGCGTGGCGGGGGCAACTGTTGGAAAAAGTCCCAAAAAGACTCCCTCGGTGTCTTCTTTATTTAGTCCCAAATGCCCACTTTTAGTCCCAAAAAGTCCCTCCTGTTTGGTTTAGATGTGACTGACATGGAGTTTTTTTAGTCCCTACACCAAAATGTCCCTATAAACAAACACCCTCTAATAATGCCGCTGGAAAATTGATGCAATGCCACAGTTAAAAGCAAATTACATGTTTAACAAATTTTATTGTTAATATAATCTCTATGTTAATATTAATCAATGCCACCATTTGAGAAATGCTACTGTCTTGCTTTCTTTCCCATTTAGATAAGGTAGATGCTTCTTTTTGTTGGCTTCTGTGTCACCGACCGTTATTGACCACTAATTGTTTCCTTTGCACCTCTGTGTAAACAGGGTTATCTACTTCACCTTGTTGCCATTGTAACCTTTTGTTGCACTGCACAAAACACTTTTGTTTTAAGAGTGTTTTGTGTAGTTCAACCAAAATGCCACACCGACAACGTTGCTTGATTGCTTGATCTTAGTGGAACTGCACAAGAGGAGATCTTACTTCCTATCCGTTAAGGCGAATTTGGTTCAGATCTTCTTCTTGTGAGTTGTTTGAATTCCGCATCATGAGAGGTCAGTACTAGCCTTCTTTCACATGATTCTGCAGTGTGCTTTCATAGGTTGTGCTACTTGTACGATAATGTTGCTTCATTTTAGTGAACTGCGCAAATGGAGACAAGACTTCCAAGCTTTATGTGCACCTAATATCCCATTGAGGTAAGATAAGGATATTTCACAACTGCTGGCTTGTATTTTTCCACTTTCATTAGAAAATTAAGTTTAGTACTATACTTGTTCTCCCTAATTGACATGCCAAATCTTACATTGAAGGTGAAGCTTGTCTGTTATTGAACCAAGTGATGACGGGGAAGAACAAGCGGAAGAAAAACAAAAATCAACTCCCGGTGCTGTAATGAAGCACTGGAACTGTGATGACACAAGTAATGATATAGTTTTGCATCTTAATTTATTGCTATGGCTGGAACAAGCAATTGTTTTGCCACTGATTTGATGCCATACGTAATTATCTCTACTTGTGCAAATAGGGATCTTCTTTGAAGATACCATATATTTTAGTGGAACTGCACAAGAAGATGTTGGAAACATTAAACTAATCGAGGAGTATATAGTAAGCATGGCCACCCCCGTAGATAGCAACAGATGGTTCCCGAGAAGTGTTTCATCTGTATGCTCTACACAATCAGCCTCCTGACAAAGGTTGGTACTCACCCACTGATTTCATCCATATGATTGAGCTTTGTCATCTCTATTGGTGTTGTGCTACTGTTTAGATACTGTCATGAAAAAGTGGTATTGTCCTTGGGAAGTGCTTCATCTGTGCTGTTTTAAATATTTCCTTTCCCTTTTTTCGAGCAAACATGGATGCTAGCATTTAGTAGTCCTCTTGTCTTTGCACAACAGGATCATCTTCCTCTGAAGAAGAATATGGAGTACGTGAAGTGACTTGTTCTGATTATGCCAGGATGAAGAAGCACTGTCTATCTTCTCATCAGAAGGAGAAGTTGAAGGATGGTTACATTACTCCCCACAAGACCAAACTAACTTTAGCTCAGAAGGACTGACAAATCTCCATTGTTTTGCTGTGATGCGCGAGTACAATGTTGTTCTAGGATTCTTTCTGGTGAGTTCCATTTTTCTAAAAGTGTGCTCTACATGGACCATGTATGTTCCTGTTGAAACTATCAATTCATAGTATAGTTTGCTTTATACTAATCACTTTTTTGTATTTGTGCAAACAGGGGTGCTCAGCTTGATTTCAACAGGCACTGCACAAAATGTTCATGAATACATCGAATCATTCATTTCCACCACAAGAAAGGAGGTGCCCATACGTTCAAGGCATTGCAACATATAAGGGCGAAATCATAGAAGCTACGCGCGAATTTGGTTGATTTTGGTGGATATGCACAAAAAGAACAGCTGATTTATTTAGCACGAGTTGCCATGTCAATGTCCGAATTGATGGCAAACCCTGCCCATTCCACAATCGTAGGCATTTAATATTTTGGAATGGGACAACCTTGTCAAATTTTGCTCATTGATTTTAGCAAGATATGCATTTGATATTTTCGAATGGGACGCCCTTTGCTGTGAGCAGCGGCGATCATTTTTTTCTTTATTCTTTAGTTGTGAAGTAAATATTGCCTCTGACATGTGAGTCGCTGAGATGCATAATCATCGATTGTTTTGAATTGTCTCTATGAATTGTCAGGCCTGTGTGTTTGATTGCAATGTACAGAAACACTAAAAAGCTGCTCAAACACTTTGTACTCCTTCTGTTCCTTTTTACTTTGCACATTGTGAAAGTGCATACTTTTTTGTATAAGATTGGTCAAAGTAGAGATACTTTGACTGCAGACAAAACTTGTATGCAGACTAGAAAGGACCAGAAGGAGTACATGTGAAACTGCTGCAAACGTGATGATCACCCTGTGAATAATGCTAGTACGTATTGTTTTGCATGTTCATCCAATGCTAGTGATACAGGAATTCGAACTAATTGACATAAATTCATTCATACATGGTCGGATTTCATATAAACATGCGGGATTTCGTTACATTTCATACATTCTTCAACTAAAAAGGGGTGTTTGTGGCCACATGCATCTCCCAGATGCAGAGGCCGGGGGTCATCCTCCTTTTTGAAAAAAAATAAAAAGGGGTGCGCTGGAGGTATAATTAATTAACCGAAGCTACCCACCTGTGTCTCGCTGAGCTGAACAGAAGCTTCAGTGACTTAACTGCAGGTGCAGTTGCGTAACTGACATGTGGCCTGTTGGGCCCACGTGTCAGTCAGCCAACTGCACCAGCAGTTAAGTAGAAGCAGCGTTCTTCTCCAGTGCAGCTCTCCGACTCCACGTCGCCGCCAAGAAGCTAACCGGCCGTCAATGGTCAACCCGCCTAGCTTGGCTTCAACCGGAGGGTAGCAGCGGTGGCCTTACTTGGACCCGAGCGGCGGTGACCTACCGTGTTCTACTCTTCCTTGTTTTCTGTATGGCGCGGCCTCGTTGGCAGCGGGGCGGGGCCTCGGCGGAGCCGGCGATGCCTCTGTCTTGTTGCCGGCGGGCGGCGCCTCAGCGGAGCGGTGGAAATCCTCCCCCACGTTGCCGGCACGGTGGGGCCTCGGCTGAGCCGGCGATGTCCTCTGCCTCGTTGTTGGAAGGGCGGGGCTTCGGCGGAGCCGGCGGTGTCCTCTGCCTCGTTGTTGGCGCCACGAGGCCTCGGCGGAGACGGTGGTGTCCTCTGCCTTGTTGTTGGCGCTGCGGGGCGTCGGCGGAGTAGGGCGTCATTGACGCTAGCGGAGTGGGGACTCGTCGGAGCCGTCATTGTCCTCTGCCTCGTCCTCGGTCTCGCCAAACAGCGCCTCGCCCGCTTCATCACCCTCTTTGCTAGCCTCTTTGTAGGCAGCCGCAGCCTCCGCCACCCGCATGCGGTACCGCCAGCGCTCGAGGCGGCCCTTGCGGGCAGAGCGGTATGAGTCGAGCAGCGCCTCCTGCTCCGCCCGCTCCGCGGCGATCTGCTCCTCTGCCTGCAGGTGCTCCTAGAGGAGATGGTGGTTGTAGGTGGCGTCGGCCTGCGCCTCCCGGAACTGCTCCTCACGCATCTGCCTCACCCTGTCCATACATTGGGCACGGGCCTCGCCGATGGTCATGGTGCAATGCACCGGCAAGGATGCCACGGAGGAGGGGGTTGGCGCCGGATCGTCGACTACCATGTTCTCCATTGGGACATCGTCGTCCTCCGGCTGCCTGCCGGCCAGCTGGTCGGCAGCAATGGCTGCTATCTCCTTGTGGTCCGTCGTCCGCCCGTCCTGAAGAGCGCTGGAGCGCGAGGAAGCCATATTGGGCAATAGTGGTGTGGACAGGAGAAAGGAAACAGATGCGGATGACTGCGGCTATGGCCGACGCAGCAGTTTATATAGCAATGGTGGGCGGGCGGAGGGACGGACGTGTGACGCCGGAGTAGCCGCCTCGGCAACCGCATATCATTAATGTGTGCGGCAGATGGACGGACGGACGACACTTGTGTCGTTTGAAGGCGGAGCAATCGCCTGCACCGGGAAGCGGGGCGGCCGGCTCTAACTGTTCGGGCGGAAATCGCGCGCGTGCGAGGAGATCACATTACTTGGATAGGATGACAATGGGGACCCATCAGGTCCATAGCCTCACGTATATAGGGTGGGTCTATTATGATAACACCCTCTAGAGTCTTATTCTGCACACCAAACCCTTATTCTGCTAACAGTTTTGCACTTCAAAAACCCATGCGCTGAACCACTCGTGCAAAACAAACTGAGCAACCCCCCCACCCCCACCTTCTTCACGATCAGCACCCACCTCTCTCCCACGTTCCTCCCACTCCACCCCAAGCTCCACCCCGCGGCCCTTGCAACCCACCGCCCCGGCCGCCCCACCCCATCCAACTACCTTAATCACCGCCGCCGGACTGGATGCGCGCTGCCACGCCGCCCCCGAATCCTACGGACTGCCGTCAACATCTCCTGCTCCACTCCGATGCCCTGTGCCCTGTCCGCCTCACCCGGGAGTGGATCCAGCCACACCCCAAGTTTGGCGCTTCTCCGGCGACCACGGGGCTCTCCCGGCGCCCTAACTTCCTTACCGCGCGCCGCCCTACTAGCTCCTGGATGCCCAACCATGGCTCCTTTCTCAGCCAGATCCATCGGCTGCCGAATCCAGCGCCGGCGAGCGGATGGGCTTCCTCGCCCGCACCACCCCAGTCGGGATTCGGCCGGTTGCCCCCGCGCCTACTTCCGCTTCGCCTCCTCTCGAGCAAACCCCTCCTCCCGCGGATCCATCGGGCGCCGAATCTTGCGCTAGCTGGCTGCCATGGCACCACGCCGCCAGATCCCGTCGAGCTGCCAACCTGTGTGGTGGCGGACGTGGTGGCCACAGGATGTTGAGGTGGCGCCCGTTGGCAAGCAGGACGTCGCCCCCTCTCCCCGGACTCTCCAACTCTCCCTCCCTCCTCACACAACACCGGCGCGCCGATCTCATGCACCCCCAACACCCGAGCTCCCCATGCCTCCCCGGCGGCCATCCTCTTCCTGTCGGGGTCGCCGCCCCTCGATCCCGGCCAGCGCGAGGTGCTGCGCCGGCGTGGTGGCCGCCAAAGCCTTCCCCTCGTCCGGATCTGGCAGCCATGGCCTCCGCTCCCTCCTGTACTGCTTCCCTCGTCTGTGGCTAACGAGGACGACGTGTGTGGTGGCCACCACGACTTCCCTCTTTCTTGGGATACCATGGTGATGCGGGTGAATGGCGACGACCGCTGATCACGCGTGCAGTGCACGTCGCCGTGCGGTGTGGTTCACGGGAGTTCGTTTTTACTTTTTTCAGAATTTTGGATGTGTAGTGCACCCTGATCCCGCGTGCAGTGCGCCGCGTCCCCCGGTGTGGTTCATCCACGACCACCAGTGGCGAAAAAATTGTTTCTGCTGTTTGTCTCCTATCTTGACCATGCATCTCGCTTGACCCTTGTATGCGGTGTGGTTTTTCGTCTGAAGCAGTGTGATTTTATGTTGGATGAAGCTCACTCGTCGACTTGAGTGTCGCAAAAATGTTTTCGTGTGTCTCAGAATTCAGTCGACTACATCAACACTTGCAGTGCCTTTGGTCTTCGAATGTCGTTCACTTTTAAGAATGATGTTGTTCACTTGCGTATGAGAAAAAAACGTCCGACAAAACATATTATGGAGCTCGCTTGCCCATCCGATGCAGTGTGGTTTTCATTCAGAAGCAGTGCGGTCGGCCGTATGATGTTGTTCATCCCGTAAGTGCAAAAAACTTGTTACGAAAGCGAAAAAAAGTAATGCGCTTCACTTCTTGATAGTGTTGTGGTTCATTTACACGCGATGTGAAGTGCGCTCTACTTTCCCATTCTTGAAAAAATCACGTTTGAATAAAAGAAACCATGTAGTTCTCTTACCCGTGTGATGCAGTGCGGTTTTTCGTCCGTTGCAGTGCGGTTTTCAGTCGGATGAAGTACCCACATCCATTTGGGTGTCGCGAAAAACAGTGTCCACTTTTCGGTAAAATCGAAACTGCTCTTAAACCGTAAGGAATTAGAGAGTGTGTTCTATATGAAAAAGTTGCGTCTCGTTGATATCTTTCCAACAGCATATGATTTGAATTATTCCGACCAGACGTTCGTAAAAATTTCACGAAAAAATAGGCGCTGCCTCTCGAAGTCAGCCGCATGATTTTCAAAATTAACTAAAAATTGTAAGGAATCTCAAAACCATTTCAACATATGAAAGTTGTGCCTTGTCCGTAGCTTTCCAACGGCGTATCATATGTCTCGTTTCGACAAACGGTTAAAAAACCGTAGCAAAAACAGTACCAAAAATTTCAAAAAAAATTGAAAAACAGAGTTCCGCGATTTAGTAAATTTGAAACTGCTCTTAAACCGTAATGAATTAGAGAAAGATTTATATATGAAAAAGATGCGCCTTGATGATATCTATCCAACGGCGTATCATTTGTTTCGTTCCGACAAGCGGTTTAAAAAAACGCGAAAAAACGCTCGCTGCCACTCGTCATCCACCGCACTATTTTCAAAACTGCTCTTAAACCGTGTGGAATCTCGAAAAGTGTTCAACATGTCGAAGTTGCGCCTAATCCATAGCTTTTCAATGGTATATTACACGCCTCATTCCGATAAATGGTTAAAAAATTAGAGCGAAAATAGTACCGAAAAAATAACGCGTGCAGTTTTTTCCGACGAGAAGTTCACTAGTCTCTATTGCAGTGCTCGTCGTCAAAATGATGCAGTGCGCTTCTGTTGAGCGTGCAGTGCCGAAGTGGTGTGCAGAATAGTTATTCTGCTAATATTAGCAGAATAGTGATTGGGAAAATGCATCCTACTACCGGGTGTAGCTACACCCGTTTCTCATATACTATCATGTGGTAATATATACTCTACTTTATTATTTTTAGTTTGTTCATATACTATATCTTAGATACTCCCAAGTGATTTGTATGAAAAAATTGCAAGTGAGATCATAATTTTATTGTATTTTTGAAATACGTATATATTTATACGTGAAATAGAGTATGCGCAAAATATGATACATACTACCAAAAAAGTAGTATATATACTACCTAAACATTCTTATATACTACATACTACGCGTACATACTCTCCGATATGATAGATACTACCTAAAACGTATGAAACATAAGTGGGAGTAACTACACCCGGTAGTAGGGAAAATTTGTCCTATATATATATATATATATATATATACATAACTATAATTTATTTTGCTTCCTCCTGGTTTCCTGACATCACGGTCCCACACCATTGTCTACCTATGTACTCCCTCCTTTCCGGTTTGTAGGGTTTATCTCAAAATTTTAGTTTTTTCATTTTATAAGGCTCAATTTGGTTGTTTTCCATCACATGTTCAGATTCGAAGGTGCATTAAATCATTGCATGCAAGTATTAAGAGAAAATTGACCAATGCATGTACTTTATGCATGCATGCATTGCAATTAATGCATTGATAAACATAATTTTTTGAGGATAACAAGAGCATTAATTGGGTGCTTTTGCAAAACTAGAAAAAGTATTCCACCACCCGCCATCTACCTTGATTGGTGAGATTTTTGAATTGAGCATTATAAAGCGGAAAGGAGGGAGTAGTCAATAAACAAGAGAATTGCACAATAAGCGGCCGACAGCTGGGACCAAGCAGCTCGAGCAGTATTTGTGTTTTTGAGGTGTGAGCACTGCAGAGTTTTTCGATGTTTACCCCAGATATTAATTTTTCTCCTCTGAACAACAAAGAAAACATCGCTGCAGGTATTAACTGGGCGGGCTGTGGCCCGTCTAGCCCAGGACAGATATCCAGCCCAGATATTAATTTTTTTCAAGCTGAAAATAGCTAGCCCAGCTATACTTTCTTTTAGGAATACCCAGGCAAGGTCAAGTTATTATTCTCCGCCCCGCTGGGCTGCAAATCTTTCCTAGGAGGGATGCATTAGGCTTAACAAGAAAATGGGCTTTAAGAAATAATAAATTGGATGTAATTATAAAAACTGGGTAGTAACTATAAAAAAATGCACCAAACAATGATTACTTTATAAAATATTATTTTCGGAATATTGAAAATTATAATTTCATTAATTGTTGCGAGCGGAATGTTTCTTTGGATTTTTACGCAATTTAAATTTATATTGAAATTGTATTTAATTTGACTAAAATTTCGGGATAAAAATATTCGGATCCCATCAAAATGTGGGAAATTTTATTGAATTCTGTTTTGAACGGTTGGTTGAAATGGGCTGTACTTTTAAAAAACTATAAATGGGCTGTAGTAAATTCCATTACAATTCAAAAATGGGCTACACATTCTTAGAAATCTCAAATGGGCTATAAGTTCTCTGCCACACACTTCTGGCCTTACTAAGTTGACGCGTCCCCTAAAAAAACAGAGTTGACGGGAATGCAAGGCTTTGTCAACTTATAATCAACACACGGTTCTAGCAGCAGTGGCCGTTGGATGTCCATCCAACGGATGCCGTGCTTCTTCTTCAATCTTGGATATTCTAGCTTCACCCGCCCAAAAAATGATTCATCCCCCTGACATCTGGGGCGCACCATTTCGGAAGCTGACCTGTGGGCCTACTAAGTTGACGTACCAAGGGCTTTGTCAACTTAGTCAATATAAACGATTCTAGATGTAGTGACCATACGATGTCCATCCAACGACCGTCGTGCTTCTTCAACCTTTGGTCTTCTTGCTCCAGCCGCCCAAAGCAGCGCCGGTCGTGCCGCCTGCTCCTGCCTTCCGTGGCCAGCTGTGCTGCCGGGGAGGCCTCACCGCCCCCTACTACTTTGACCGCTGGCCAGGCCATCCCTCCACTCACCCACTGACCCACACCCCCTGTTATTCTGCGGCGACGGTAGCGCAGCCGAACCAGTGAACCCTCGTACTCCTCTCCGCGTGTGCATCCATTGCCGCGTCTTCCCCGGCTCCACGTTGTCCCCTTCCTAGGCCTCATCGTCGTCCACCGCCGTGGTGCTCTTGGCGCGGCGTGGTCAATGTGGTCAAGGAACGACTTCCATCGGACGTGGACTGTACGTGGAGAGGCTGACAACTGGGTCCACGGCAGCCACAAGGAAGTGCCTCCTTATTACGCGCAAAATAATTATTCCTCCACCTAACAGCGGGGACCTACTGGATGGGCCACCGTATTTCGAGAAAAAAATGATTCGCCCCGTGACTGCTGGGACCCACGATCTACATCATCGCACGCAAGGAAGTGCGTCTGAAAAAAACGATTCGCCCCCCTCACTGCTGGGACCCACCAGCTACATCTTCGCACGGAAGGAAGTGCGTCCGAAAAAAAACGATTCACCCCCGACTGCTGGGACCCACCAGCTACACCTTCACACGCAAGGAAGTGCGTCCGGGAAAAAAATGATTTGCCCCCCTGACTGCTGGGACCCAGCAGCTACACCTTCGCACGCAAGGAAGTGCGTCTGGGCAAAAAAAACAATTTGCCCCCGCTGACTGCTGGGACCCAGTAGCTACACCTTCGCACGCAAGGAAGTGCGTCCGGGCAAAAAAAACGATTCGCCCCCCTGACTGCTAGGACCCACTAGCTACACCTTCGCAGGCAAGGAAGTGCCAGACAGTCGGGACCCACCTGGTCGAAGCGTACGTACCGTTGTCATCCTGGTCGCGAACGTGTACGTACATACTGGACGATGTAGAGGCGCGCACGTGTCGTAGTAGAGGCGTGCACGTGTCGTAGTAGAGGCACGCACGTAGCATGTACACATACGTACAGCGGCCAGGGTGCAAGAAAGAAAATACGGTCATGTATGTGTACATACGGGAGGGGTCTCGAATGGCTAGTCGCGCATACCGCAAAACGGAGGAAATGGACCTCCTACGGTCGAAATGGGGGTCCTCTTGATCGGGAGGGGTGTGGCGTACCACAAAACGGAGGAAACGGACCTCCTACGGTCGAAACGGGGGTCCTGTTGATCGGGAGGGGTGTGGCGTACCGCAAAACGGACGAAACGGACCTCCTACGGTCGAAACGGGGGTCCTGTTGATCGGGAGGGGTGTGGCGTACCGCAAAACGGATGAAACAGACTTGTGTTGGAGCGCTACTGT